>NW_014011070.1:0-8776 GCF_000611645.1 Monoraphidium neglectum
TCTTCATCCTGTTCCCGGGCTACTCCCCCTCCAAGGAGATCGAGGCCTACGCGCGCAGCGTGGGCCGCTCCCCCGAGGCCGGCAGCCTCACGCTCATCAGCATGGGCCAGGGCCAGGAGGGCCCCGCGGAGGCCGTGCTGGACAGGTGCGGGGGCGGCCTCCGCCTGGCTGGGTGGCGGCGCTGCACACACTGCGTGCTTGATACATGTATCCGGCACCTTTTTTGGCGCCCAAGTACCTGATGTTATTTACGCTTGATGTACTGATGTTTGCGGCACAAACCATCTCTGTTGCAGGTACATCAAGGAGGGTGGCTGGGTGTTCCTGGACAACGTGCACCTCATGCAGGTGGGGCGCGGGGCGGATGAGGTGGGAAAATCAAGCGCACGCAAAACATGCAACACAACTGGCCGCTGAGCGGGATGGCTGTGCGTCGGTAAAACAGGGCGCTGGGTGGGGGGAGGGGGTTGGCGTCAAGTGCACTGTGGCCTCATGGTCACCCACACCGCCAGGTCTGCGCGCCCTACACAGCGGTCCCGCAGCACGCCCTCTCTGACACAACACGTTGGCGGGCCTGCGCCAACCGCAGGGCTGGATTCCGCGGCTGGAGCGCAAGCTGGAGGCGGCAGCAGAGAGCGCGCACCCCGGGTTCAGGTGCTTCTTCAGCGCAGAGCCCATCAACGGCGCGCCACAGGTGAGGGCGGGGGGCTGGGTGGTAAGGACGGCGCCCAACGCGTGGGTTGGGTCTGCGTGGGCGTGCATGCATCGCAGGCGGCTTTTGCACAGCCTCGGCGGCTTGATGTTGATTATGGCTCGACGTCAACCCCATCCTGTGACCTGGCCTCTGTACAACCCACCCTGTTGTGCAACCCTGTGTCTCTGCTATCTACAGTTCCACACAGACACACACACACACACACACACACACACACACACACATGCACATGCACATGTGTGCGCAAGCCCCCCCACACACACATGCACACATGCACACATGCACACACACACACACAAACACACACAAACACACACCGCCTTGCCCCCAGGCCAAGATCATCCCCGAGTCCATCCTGCAGAACTGCATCAAGATCTCCAACGAGCCCCCCAGCGACATGAGCTCCAACATGCGCCGCGCCCTCGCCGCCTTCAGCCCAGACCTGGAGGGCCGCCTCAGCTCCGCGCCCAAGCGCACTGCGTTCAGGTCCATCCTGTTCGGGCTCTGCTTCTACCACTCCCTGCTGCTCGGCCGCAAGAAGTTTGGCGTCGGCATCGGGACGGGTGGGCTGCTGCGAGGCTGATGGGGAGGCTGTGGGGGGTGCTGGGCTGGCGGAAGGGGACATCTACCAGCACTGGGAACGTGTTGGAACGAGGCATCGGGTTGGAGCTTCCGGGGCGACCCCACTGCAACAACAAAACCATCACTCAGCTCTGATTAGCAACGCGTCGCTGCCTCCCCCCCACCTATCCGCTTCAGGCTCTGGCAGCGGTCTGGGCTTCTGCCGCGGCTACTCGTTCAACATGGGTGACCTGGTGACGTGTGGTGACGTCCTCATCAACTACCTGGAGGCCTACGACGCCATCCCCTGGGACGACCTGCGCTACATGTTTGGGGAGGTGGGTAGCGAGAGGTGCTGGATGGTGCCGGATGACTGTAAAGAGGAGTGTGCAGCAGGGAACGTGAGAACGTGCAGCTGTGTAGCTGCTGCTGGACATTTCAATTTGTTGGGCGCGACACTTAATAATCACCCCACCTTGTTATATGCCTCAAATTGCACAATGCGCTCCGCAGGTGTTCTATGGTGGCCACATTACAGACAACATGGACCGGCGCTGCTGCACCACGTACCTGCAGGTGTGCCTTACTGCCCTGGCCCGCGATCCTGCTGCCTGTTGTGTGCACCTCGACGCTTTTCGGACGAGTCGACGGGCAAGCATGCATTGACAACCCGAGCCTTTGCATTTAACAGCTTGGCCCAGCTCGTCATCGCCGTCCCACATTCACACACACACACACACACACACACACACACACACACACACACACACACACACACGCACGCACGCGCGGCACGACCCCACCAGGTCCTCATCCGGCCCGAGATCCTGCCCATCGGCGACCTGTCCGACCCTGCGGCCTGCCAGCCCCCCGCCCTCGAGCTCGCCCCCGGTTTCCGCGCGCCGCTGCCCACCGGCTTTGAGGCGCTGCGCGACCACATCGAGAGGGCGCTGCCCGCGGAGAGCCCCGTGGTGTACGGCATGCACCCCAACGCCGAGCTCAGCCTGCTCACCAGCCTGGGGGAGACGCTGTTCAGGACGGTGGCGGACGTCAGCGGCGGCAGCGGAGGTGGGCGCCGAGGGGAGGGCCAAACCAGCGCAACCGAGGCAACGCCCAGCCTTTTGGCCCGAATTTTCCTGTGTTTGCAGTAATGTTTGGGCATGACGTGAAGCCACATCGGGGTTCTGCGGCCAGTCACAGACTTTTCCTGCCTCGCCCCCCTTGATGGCCTCATTTGGAATCATGCTTCACAAAACCCCAGGCTCGAGCGGCGGCGCGTCGTCCGGCGAGGCGGCGGTGCGTGCGGCGCTGAAGGACTACAGTGAGCGCCTGCCGGCGCCGTTTGTGATGGTGGAGATCGAGGGGCGCATCAAGGAGAAGAGCCCCTACGTGGTGGTGGCCCTGCAGGAGGTGCGCTCGCAGTGTTGGGGCTGGGGCTGACGCTTGCAGCGGGGTTGGGGCCGCGTCAGGCCTGGAGTTCCTCTGCCTGCATATTGACTGCCTCTGCATGTGCGGATCTGCGACCTGGAGGGGAACCTGGGTCTCCTGCCTCCCGCTGCTGCGCGCAGGCTTGCTATTGAGGCCCCTTGTTGTCTTTCCTGCCCGGTCTTCTTGCTACCCCTGAATCATATAAGCCCACGCGCCGCCGCAGCCGTTTACCTGCGCCCCCCCCCCCCTTGCCGCCTGCCGCCCCTTTGCAACTCCACCCCCAAAGGCCACGCGCATGAACGCTCTGCTGGAGGAGATGCGGCGTGGCATGGAGGAGCTGCAGCTGGGCCTGGACGGCGCCCTCAACATGAGCGACCGCATGGAGGCCCTCGCGCGCGGCATCGCCACCAACAGCGTGCCAGACGCCTGGATGGCCTGCATGAGCACACGCGTTCAGGAGGTGCGCTGCACTAGAGTCGATCGCAGGCGTGGTCGCCGCCTTGCGCGCCGGCGGACAGGGAACGTTAAGGACATGTCTGTTTCAAGGCGATTCTTTGGCAGTTGGTTGCCATTTCTGAGCGTTCAACGCATATTTGCGAGCCCTGCCTGTCCCTCTTGCAGCCAACTGCACGCGCGCTCACGCCCCTGGCGCAACCAATCCACTCTGCGTGCACGCGCGTCCCCTCCCTTCCAAACCAAGGTGCTGTCCCTGGCGGCGTGGTATGCGGACGTGCTCAAGCGCTACGACCAGCTGGCCGCCTGGACGGCCGGCACTGTTGTGGTGCCCAACAGCGTGTGGCTGTCGGGGCTGTTCAACCCCAAGGCCTTCCTGACGGCGGTGATGCAGACGTACGCGCGCGCCAACAAGCTGCCGCTGGACGTCATGCGCTTCGTCACAGACGTCACCACCAAGACCGTGGACCAGGTCGGTGTTAGTTGAGGTGCTATTGAAGGAAATGGTGCATGTTGCTGGTCACGCCCTGAGCGGATCGTGAGTGATGAGTGTTACGCGCAGCCCGCTGGGTCGACACACGCCCCGGCTGGCGTGCGTGCGCCAGGGACGATAAACCCCACCGTCTGGCCCACATGCGCGTCCCCAGGTGACGGAGCCGGCGCCCCTGGGCTGCTACGTCCATGGGCTGGTGCTGGAGGGGGCGCGCTGGGATCGCGAGGAGGGGCGCCTCAAGGACTCCGCCCCCGGGGAGCTGCACCAACAAATGCCAGTCATCCAGGTGGGTGGGGGTGGCGGGATGCTTGGAGGAGAAGGGGTCGGTGGGGCACAGGGTTGTTGGCCGGCGGCTTCACCTAGGTGCCGGCGGGCTGTGCAGGTCGAAGGGATGCTTGTGCGATTGCCGCTGCCGCCGTCGCCGCTGCTGCTGCGCGACGGCGGCGGCGGCGGCTTGTTCGGCGGCCACGTGCAACAAACCCTCAACCATCACGCTGCTGCAGCCTCCGCCTGACGGCACGCCTGTCGTGCCATCCGTACGCCATCCCCTCCTACCCCACCCCACCCCACCCCACCGCACCCCATACCACACCGCAACACCCCGCCCTGCTCTCTCCAGGTGCGCCCTGTGACTGCAGACCAGCATGACCTGGCGGGCTACTACCAGTGCCCCGTCTACACCAACATGCAGCGCGCCAACGTCTACAGCCCCTGCGTGAGCACCTTCACGCTGCGCAGTGCGGCGGAGGGTGCCCACAAGTGGGTGCTGGCCAGCGTGGCCCTGCTGTTGCAGGACGACCTCGCATGAAGCTGAGGCTGGGGAAGACCGGCAAGCTGGTGGCTGGTTGCACTGCTGGGTCTGTGAGCTGTGGCGTGATTTGTAACGCAAGCACTGCGTCACGGATTGTACAGGTCATCCGACACGGCAGCCAGCTGACTCGAGCGGTGCCACTAGCGTGGGCCGCGCTAGTGTCACCGCAACACGGATGCCGCGCTGCGCGGCAGCCGTGTATGAAGCAAGTACGTGGGCGCGCGGCAGCTGTGGGCGCAGTCCTGAAATGGATGATAACGAAATCTGGAAGATGAAATCTGATATTAGCACTTACCCTGCTGCACTGGTGTTTGTCAGAGTGATGTAGGCGCCAATTGCACATTGGGCTGAGCTGTATATTTCACGCCGGTTGCGCCGCTGCTGGGCACGGCCCCAACAAATGTATCGTAATATTTTGCGTGGTTTTCTGTTGTCCGTTCTGGGGTGATCGCGTGTGCATTCAAATTTGCTTCAGATCCGCAGTGAGCAATCCCCGTCACTTGAACCGCTGATCTCCATGTCTAAAATGACTGGAAAGTATGATAGAGTACGATTCATGCGCTGCGTTACGTGTTCTGGCTGCTCCCGCTGACCCTGCGCCTCACAGCTTCTTGGTGTGTCACGATTGCTGTCCATTGGACCGCCTGCTGAGCTGCTCCATGCAACCCCTTTTAGCCAATATTCACCCCTGCATTGCTTGTTTCCAGCCTACTAATCCTGCCCAAACTGTCAATCCATCCAGTGTTCCACCACCAATCCACCATGCTCAGCACCCGCGTCGCAACCCCCACGGCCGCGCCCCGCGCGCCGCGGGCCTTCGCGCCGCTCGGCCGCGCCGCCTGCCCGGCGCGCGTCGTGCTGCGCAGGGTGGCGCCCGAGGAGAAGAGCGAGAAGAGCGGTGCTGATTTCACCCCCGATAAGAAGGAGTTTGAGATGCCTCGCACCGGCGCCGGCGTTGAGTCAGAGACCAAGAAGGCCAGCAACATGGAGGCCGGGTGAGCCCCGTGGTAGCATACATGCGTGCGGCGCACACCTGCGTGTGCACGTGCGTCCTGCCTGCCAGCGAAGAGTGGGACATGTTGCATCTGCGTCTGTGAGTGTGCTCTAGTGAGGAATGTGTCACAAGCATGCGCGACCGTGAGTGTGCGTTGACATGTGTGCTGTTCACCTGTCCATCTGAATTTGCAGGGGTGCGCCCGAGGGGGACCGCGCAATCGCAGGGCAGGCTTACCAGCTAGGCGGCAGCCCCAAGACCCCTGAGGAGCGGGTGAGTCCTGCGAAAAGGGGTCAAACGGGAAGGAGGGATTGAGTGTGCACACAAGGCACTGCCATATTGAGTGTGCAGGAGGATTGTTTATTGCCTGACCAAAAAATGCCATTTTGATTCTGAATAAGTCCAGCGTGTTTTAGGTAGTTCAGCAGCGACCCCATACCGCTGGGCACTCAAAAGGACTCACCAACAGTCCCTGCCCCCACTGCATCTGCCCTGCCTTGCGGCTGTGCATCTGAATTTTTGCCACACCATGGTGCATGCGTGATCCAGCTCCTCCACTGATTGTTTTTTCTGCCTTGCCATGCCGCCCGCCATGCGCGCAGTTTGGCAGCAAGGAGGCGGCCGAGAAGGCGCAGGAGGAGTACAAGGACACCAGCCGGAAGAGCGAGCGCCAGCACGTGAGAGGGCCGCCAGCTGGGGGCTGTGACGGTGCCCTTGTGGCTGCACTGCAGTCACGGACTGGCAGACCAGCATGCGGCGCGGGGTGTTTCCGGTCCTTGCAGCTGCGCTACTACTCTGCTGGCGTGTGACGGCTTGCCTTGAACAGATTTGTGTTGCGCGCCGCCACGCTGTGCTGAACTTAGCAACGTTGTGCAGTGCATATGTGGATGAATTTTTTCTGACCCGCCCTGCTCGCCTCACCAATTTTACAAATACCTGCCTCTGCTCACCCTCCTCTTGATGCTGTTGCAGGGTGACGACCAGGGCAACTACGCCGAGGGTGGCGCTTAAATGTTGTGTTTTGTACAGCAACGTGTGTCGCATCGACTTTGATTCAGAGCCCATTTTTGTGAGACATGTGAAAATCGCTGGCATGGTACTCCTCAACAGGTTACTGACAACTGCATGGTGCAATGATCTGCACGCCTGCCTGACGGGGTCAACACTGTAGTACCCCAAACACGTCTGTAATCAGCCAGAGTTGCATGCTCTCAATGGGATTGGCTAGTGTTCCCTTATTAGGGTTGGACCCTGGTGTTGTGTGGAAGTGGTCAGTAGACGTCTGGCCAAACCCACTGAAGACCCGCTGCGGTTGACCACAGCGACAGATCACAACTGCACAGCAAAAGTGCACAGCACCCTGTTGTAATGGGAGACACACACCTAGTATGCAGGCCGAGCCAGGAAAGACCTGCAGTTCTTTGTGCATGGCTGCAGCATGTTTACAGGCGTAGGCAGGTGAGTGCACGGCCTCAAGTTCCCTGTGCGCCCCCGCCAATGCCGACTTAAAATACTAGTGCACTGTCTCACACCAATTGCCGCCTCCTTTTTCCTTTTTTTAAAAAATAATTTGCAGGTATGAGCAATCCAGTCTTAGCAATGGCATCCACCCTTGCATTGCCCAAGACACAACAGCAGTTGAGCGTGCATCGTGACCGGTGACATGAGGTTCGTTTGTCCTGGTGACAGAGCCTGCTGCAGGCGCACCTGACATGAACGTCTCCAGCGGCCATCCCATGCGACACAGCGGCTAGCTGGTCAGAATCCAGGCAGCGTGCGATAACCAAAGTTGTGCACACTTGCTGCTGCAACTTGTCAGTGCTTGCGGTCCGCTGGAACGCCCGCGCCTTCTCTGAAACAGAAAGTTGGGTGGGTTGCCGGGCGAGTGGGGTCAACCCACTCACACGGCACCCTTTGCTAGAACCATCTTGAAAACTGGGCTGCAGAACCTGAGCTGGCAAATGTTTACTATCTCCAACTCTCACTACATTTTGTTGGTGAAAGTCAATCAATTGTGAAGATTGGAGAAGGTATTGCATGAGCCCAAGACCAGCCTGCATGGCAGCACTGCTGCATTGGATTTGAAAGACGGGTAGGGGCAATGGCAAGGGCAGGGACAAGCGCGGCTGCCAAGGGGGATGAATCCAGTATCAACAGCACCCAGAACCAAGAACGCTGAAAAAACAGGCACACATACCCGGGCCAAGGTCAGGGGCAGCCACAATCGCGATATCCTTTACGTTATCTTGCGGCTGAGGTTCTTCAGGCCGCACCCGACGCACGTCAGGATGATGGTGCCGCTCGTGTTCTCTGTTTTCAGATCAAACATGACGCCGAAAAACTCGCGGATGTGGCGCAGCGTGCGCACGGCGTGCGGCGTCAGGGGCCCCAGGCGCACCTGTGTGGTTGGCCGCGGCGGCGTTTTGAAGGGGGTGTTTACGTCAGGGCAGGGTGAGTGCGTGTGGAGGTGGGACAGCAAAGTTCACAGTCCAAGGTCACACGGCAACGAGAGTATTACGTGTGTCGATTGACAGGAGCATAGCTGCGTCGAAATGCCGTCAAGCACTCTTATACGCTTGCCACGGCTTGCTCCATATGTTGGGACCCCCGGCCAGCCGTTGTCTTACCGCCTCGGCACCGTGGCCCCTCCGACAAACACTCACCAAAAACCAACCATCAACCACCAACCAAATTGCAGCCCCCACACACCGTGTGTCGGCAACACCCCTACACCCACCAACCATTGCCCCGCGCACCTGGCTGACCTCCTCGGGCCCCAGCGCGGCCAGCAGCAGCAGCAGCCCCTGGTGGCCGCCGTCCACCACGCCGCCGCGCGACACCTCGTCCAGCAGCAGCTGCGCGGCTGCGCGCCCCACGTCCTCAGGCACGACCAGCGGGTCGTCCCCCGGGGCGCGCAGCGACTCGGGCTCGCCCTGCGGTCGCAGTTTGCACGCATTCTTTGGTTCCAAAAACCGCGGCAGTCGACACAGACGCCTAGACAGCAAGCAAGCAAGATGTGTATATCCAAGAAGAAGCCAGAAGGCATGCCAGGTCGAAACGGCCAGCGGCCCGCCCCTCCGCGCAGGCGTCCGACCAAGGCCCGCGGCCGCCCCACACCTGCGTCGCGCACGCCTCCGCCGAGATGAGCGCCCCGCTGGTCGTCTCCGCCACCAGCACCGCGCCATACCCCGGGGAATTGCCGCTGGCGGCGCCGCTGGCCGCGTCCGTGAACACAAAGACGTCCGCCAGCAGAGCGTTGAGCACGCCGCGCGCGCCGTCGACCATGCGGTTGGCGTTCTGGGGGGACACCTGGGGCGGGGG
>NW_014011069.1:0-8774 GCF_000611645.1 Monoraphidium neglectum
GCAGTGCCGTGGCGCTCCTCCATGTAATCGTCGTGGCGGGCCCCCATGTCATACACCTCTAGCAGCCGCAGCCGCCGCCGCGCCGCCGCCGCCGAGCCGCCCTCCAGCTCCGAGAGCGCGCCGCCGCCGCGCGCCACCATCATGCGCGCGAGCAGCGCGTTGAGCGCGCGCTCCTCTTCGGCCGACAGCGCGCGCGGGGCGGCGGCCGCGGGGCGCGGCGGGGGCGCAGCGACGATGGAGGGCTTATACTCTGAGCCGCACACCTCGCAGCGCACGTCGTGCTTCTCGTCTGCCCAGCGCTGGATGCAGCGGGGGTGCACCCAGGCCTGCGTGCCGGCGCAGTGGCAGGGGGCGACGAGGGCCGACGCATCGTCCTCCTCCTGTCAGTGCGGGGAGGAGGGGCAGGTGAGGCGGGCGTCGGGGCGGGGCGTGCGGTGGTGTGCAGGTGGGGTGGAGCGTGCAATGAGATCAGCAAACACACACAGAGTCTTGAACAGCATAGTTTAGAGGGATGCAATCAGCAGCAAGGTCTACCGCCGCGCGACAGGGCACCCACCAAGCAGATGCGGCAGACGGGAGCGTCGCCAGAAGGCGCCGGCTTCAGCGGCCCCGATGTGCTGGCCTTCGGAGGCTGCTGCTGCTGCTGGCTGGGGGCTGCAGCGGCTGCTGCGGCCACAGCAGGTTCAGGGGCGCTGTCGCTATTGTCTCTAGTTGTCAGCGCCGCATAACCGCGCTTGCCGAGGCCGAAGAGGTGCGCCGCCACTGCTGCAGCGCCGCTGGTGCTCGGCCCGGTGCGCGCCTCGTCCTGCTGGCTGGGCGGGGCTTCAACGCGGCGCTTCAAAAGCGGCTGCTCCTCAGTGTCCTCTCGTTCATGCGAGCTGCTCGGCCGTGCGTCCCCAGCCATCCTGCCACCCTCTGCGAGAGGGTTTCGAGGCAAGCACTGCGCACACACCCCGATCTGCTGAGATGATGGCTTCACCTACGCGCGGCCACCACTTGCACAGCGATGCTGGGGTGTGACGCGTGAGATGAAGCGAAGTCCAAGGAGAAGGTTGGGCTGCGTTGAGCGCGCATATACCTCAAATAGGATTTATCCAATTGCAGTGGATGCGGTCTATTGCACACCCAGCAGTACGTGTGAAGAGTGGAAGGGCACTAATTTCATCGTGTTGGGGTTCGGAGCTGGGTTGGCTGGCCCTGATCAAAGCCTCGTGATAGGAAATGAAAGTGATGCTGAAGGCACGCTGCGCCAGGGCCGCTGTAAGGCCGCCCACTGCGCTTCGCTTGGGGCGTGCCATGCCAGCACGTCGCCACATCCAAACGCGGGTATCAGCCAACAGCACCAGCACCAGCGCCGATGAGTCCTTGCGGGTGAGCAGTGGTTAGATCTGAGGCCGCCACCCTTATACAAACAGCTTACGCCGGTCGGCAACGGCGTGTGACCGATGCTGGATCAGCGCGCAGCTCGCGTGTGTGCGGGCATGTGGCGTAGCCGGGCCCAGGCCGTCATGTGTGGCTTGGCCGCAGCCCACATGCCTCCCTCTTTCCTCCAGGGGCCCGTTCGTGTTCTCGCCGCCTCCCTCAACCACATACTGGAGCGCTACTGGGGTGAGGCAGGCGGCGGGGTGATTGATCGCTTTTGAATCCGCAGGCAGCTTGCAGACCGCGGGGAGCGCCAGCCGCGTCAGCGGTAGCCTGGGGGGCTGCTGCCACCCTTGGTCGCCTCTGCAACCCATGCTGCCACCTGTGCTCATGTCTCTTCGAAGGTTGATGTTTATGAGTACCATCCCCTCTCTTATATCGTACTTGTCAGCCTCACCCATGCCTGCCAGTTCCAGGCATGCAGCCTCCCTGCCACGCACCCACACACACACACACAAGCGTGGGTGCGCGCACGCACGCATGCTCGCACGCATGCATAACACACAACTATGCACAACACCAACGTCAACCCGCACACGCACATGCCTACCCGCCCGCAGCGGCCAACCCCACGGCGTCGCGCGTCATCGACTCCCTGTACTCGGGCCCCGGCGGCTTCGGTGCGTCGCAGCTGTTCCACGACCACCTGGCCTTCAGGACGTTCGGGGTGCGCGCTACCAGCCAACAGCCCCATCGGGCTTGCATTTGTGCATGGATTCTGCCCCCTGCACCACCACCGCCTGGATATTGGGACTGCGGTTTTTTGGGGGGGGGAGGTTGACGCAGGCGGCAGGCGGGCGCCATACACGGCTGGCGATGGCGCCGAGCCTGTGCCCATTCTGTTGCGCACGCCAGGTCGCCGGCATGGGGATCGGGAGCCTGGGCGACCTCCTCGAATCCTTCGGCTACAGCCGCCGCGACGACAGCAAATTTCCCAAAAAGAAGCTGGTGGCCACCTGGTGCGCCTCACAACGTCTGAGCCAGCAGGCCACGAGCTCGTTGGCAGCGAACGACCGTCCCGTCAGCCGCAGTTCGCGAAGCCGACCCTCTTACAGCCCCCAGAGTGTTTGCCGGCGGCCACACTGTGCGAAGCTTCTGCGCGCCAGCACGCATGTGGCGGAGCTCGGGGCGATGGCGCATGGGGACCAGCGCTGTGCTGCGGCCGAGCCAAGCGTGCACGATGAAATGCGGGCTTGCGCCTGGCCTTTTGACCCCTCCTCCATCGCCCGGCAGGTACGCTCCGCCGCCGCTGGCCCCAGGCGGCCCGCCTGCGTACGACCTCCTGCCCCGCATTTTTGTGAGCCAGCTCGAGGTGGGGGCCAGGGTTGAGATGCGCCCCACGATGGGCGCGGTGCCGGCGCTGCACTCGCGCCTGCTGGGGGCCGCGTTTTGGGGCGGCGGGCAAGCGTGGCTGGCTTGGACCTGTTTCGGCTGCGGACTCCTGAGAGCACGCGTCGCGCGTTTTTGTGTCTCACTTGTTTGTATGCTCACTATCTCGAGGCATCAACCCCAGCGGCCGCGTCCAATCCACACCCCATCACCCTGCAATCACAAACAGGTTGGCCAGCTGTCGCCCGCCGCAGAGGCGATCATCCGCCGCTGCACCTCTGGCATTGGCGCCCTCAGCCCCGCGGCGGTGCTGGGGGCCGCCATGACGGGGGAGCTGCCCTGGGGGCTGCCGGATGAGGCGGACTACTGCGCTCTGCTGGAGGAGAGCGAGTACGCGGCATGGTGGGCGGGGTGCTATCTCAGGCTGCACGCCTCGAGACGGAGCCTGCTGATCGTCTCGTTGTCCAGCGGGAGGGGGGCGGGTGGAGCAAACGCCAGTGACCCGGGCGAGTCATGTACGGCTCCAGCCACCCCATTCGAATCAGCCCAGCAGTTGCGTTGCGCCATCACCACTGCCCCATAAAACCCCCGGAATTTGGTCAGATTTTATGGTCTTGGCTTTGACCGTTTGGGCCGGCGCCCCAACCACCACCAACCCCCAGGGTCCTGGTCAACGGCTACTCCCTCAACCACACCGCCCTGTCAACGCACCGCATCACGCCGCCCCTGGCCGGCGGCCTGGACGCCTTCAACGCCGCCCTGGTGGCGCGCGGCTTCGCCCTCAACGAGGAGGGCGGCGCGGTCAAGGCGTCGCCCGACGGCCTGCTGCTGCAGTCGTCCACTGTGGCGGACGTGGGGGAGGCGGCGTTCAGGGGGGGTGGCAAGGTGAGCGGGCGGCGCGGCGCGGTGCGGTGCGGTGCGTCGAGGGGGCAGAGGGCTGTTCGTTGGAGGGGCAGGCGTGGAGCAGGAAGAGAGGGCGGGGGCAATGCCTTCGTCCTGCGTGCACCGTGCTTGCATGCTGGCACAAGATGCGCACACCTGCAGTCTTTGGCGGTGGACCATCTTTGACCACGCGCGCGCACACCGCACACGCGCACCCTGTGTGTCTCCCGCTGCAGCCCCGCCGCGTGGTGCGCTCTTACCTGGAGTTTGTGGAGCGGAAGCCGCTGCCCCAGTATTCCCAGCTGGCGCCCGGGGAGCTCCAGGAGGCGCACCGCCGCGACGGCTTCGAGGCGGCGAGCGCAGACAACATATTCGCGTCCACGACGCTGGCTGCGCGCGGCGTGTAGGCGTGTCGCGCGTGTTGCGCGGCACGCGTGCGTGGTGCTGTTTGCCCGTGTTTGTTGTGGTCACAGGGTCGAATTCTTGTTGTTTGGCGGAGTTCCCGGACGGCGCTGAGAAGAGGGGCGGACTGCCGCGCGTGCGCCAGGGGGATCTGAGGGGTCGGCGCGGTCCGGGATGGTACATATGCACGTGAGTCATGTTGTTGGCATACAACCCGTTGACATTGTCTCTTGTCGCACTTTACAACCCCAAACGGTCTCTGGGAGCAATTGCTGCGGTCAACATGGCCATATATACGCTGGTGTTGCATGTTGGTGACATCCTTTGGGCATGCTTTCATGCAATCTCACCGATGTATAGTGACCCTGCACCATCAAGTTGAGTGCATTGAACACATGAGTTTTGGCAACGATCGTGGGTAAGGTGTTAGCCCTGTGCTGTGTGCAGGGCAGTGTTTGTGTGCCTGAGCCTTGTCAACACCTAGGAAGGCAAAGTGGACAAGCGTCACCCGTGATGATGTCACCGGGCTGAAGGCAGCAAGCCAGAGTCACTAGGTTGATATGTTTCGCGGGTTGTGGTCGAGATATTTGCCATCGCTTCAAGCCGCTGAGCCGTGCTGTCAGGCCGTGAACTGATCCTTGCACCGTCGACGGATCCACCGAAACATCGTCCGGAACAAACGACAACTGAACAGGATGCACCTCTGCAGCTTTCGCTACACCACTACCGTGAATTGCGGCAGGCTATGCTGCTTGGCCGTGCCGAGCCCCATGCCGCGCCCCGTCGCGCCCCCGGGGCGCTGTGCCACACCGCCGGTCTGCCATGCCGGCCCGGGCCGCGGCGACGAGGTGAGCAACCCCACGCTGCACGCCTTCACAGACATGGATCTGAAAGGATCACGCATCCCTGGGCTACAGCCAGTGCGTCGCACATGGCCAGCACAACTCCTGCTGTGCGTCGGTGACGACCTGCTGACGTCACCGCCATGCATACGCACAAGAAGCGCTACGTCTCGCACAAGACACCCACCCAGGCCAGCAGACCAGTCAAAGCACCAAGCTCCCAAGCCCTCTTTGGCTCCATGATCGCTTGCGTACGGATTGCCAGTGACACCCCCACAAGTTGCTGCCCTTTCCCACCTCCATCACCCCATGCACACAGAGCAGCAACGTGCCATCCGAGCCCCAAGAGATGGAGAAGCAGGGCTTCACCCCTGACATCCCCATTGGCAACCGCGAGGTGGGTGCAAACACCACGGCGCACCGCCGGCGTCCGTCTGGATGATGGGCCCTGCCCACCTGCAGTCGCAGTCCGTCATGCTTTCGTTCTGCAATGCATCTGATTTTGCAAGCCCACCCATCATCATCGATACAGTAGCGTGCAGTCCATGTGCTGACTCGGGTCCTATTAGGGCTTCTCTTACAAGCTGATTAGCCCTGTGGTGGTTTGACCGCTTGCCCTGTCAAGATTGTGATTTATTGTCAATCAACCTTGACTCCCGCCTGACGGCAGCACTGTGCGTTGTGGGCTGCCACAATTCAGAGCACCTGCTGCCCCCTGCCGGCAACCAAACCTTGTCACCCCGCAGGCGCCCGCCTCGCAGCCCGAGGAGGCGGCGGCAATGGAGGGCGGCGGGGCCTGGCGCGAGGGCGAGGGCGAGGGCGAGAGCAAGGGCCGGGATTACGGCCGCTTTGGTGTTGGGGACGACGAGGGCGCCGCGGAGGGCGGGTTCAGGGGCGGGCACGTCTCGCAGACCGGCCGCCGCGAGGGATTTAGGGCTGCATAGGTTGTTGAGGCGGCGCCGGTGGCGCAGAAGGTGGGGGGGTCTCACGGCGGAAGCGATGCATGTGGAGTGGGTGTGCGGATGCTGGCTCTGTGCAATGGGGGCCTCCAGGTCGGCAAAGACAAGTCAGGGGGTGAAGGATGTCCACCTTTGAACGCCACTACTGCTGGTGCATTATCTTATCACCAACAGTTTTCGACCTGACTTTACTGTGTTTCTTGCCTCTGTGTGCATGTGCGTGAGCGCGTGCGTGTGCGTGTCGGAGATGACGCTGGGAACTGGTGAGGCTTGCTCTTGCTCAAGCAAAGCCCTAACACTGCGCTGGGGTCTGTGCACATCGAATGCGCATTTGCCACCCCCATCGCGTGCGCCCTGCCACCGTGGCCGCAGATGTTGCTGCCTCCCAAGCATCTCGGAAATGCGGTGCGAGCATGACGCGGCGGCCGGGCATGCGGGCGGCTCCTCGGCCTGAGCCAGCCGCCGCGGTGCACCTTCCGTCCGCGGGGGTGCTTGCCGGGTCAGCGGGATGCGGAGAAGGATGAGCCAGGGCGCAGCTCATTCTTGTGTTTGCTGCCTACACATGGCCCTGTTGTTCACTTACAGCTTGATGTGACACTGACAGAGTTGCTCATGCTTGCCTTGCTGCTTGGCCGAGTCGACAAAGGCTTGATGCTGTTTTATGGTTGACAGCGCTGCGGTGCACACGTTGCTAAGCTGAAGCTGCCCTTGCTTATCTGGTGATGGTATCAACAATAGCACAGGCCTATAGTGTCAAGGCAGTAGTGTTTGACACGCATCCTATCACGCAAACAGTTTGTATCCACGATTGGCTGCCCATACAATGGTGCAGTCCCCAGGAGTTACAACGTCTAAAAAACCCACCCTACTTCCTAGCAGCACTGCCCGTTTCCACAGCTAAGGAAGCTAGGCCTGAGCCAAAAGGAATCAGTTGCTAGCGCTGCCAATCAACCGAGGCTAACGGATGGGGACCCAAGCGCGACAGACGCAAACAGCGGGTTCACAAACACGTTCCCCTTCCCTGGGGCCTTGGCCGCGCCGCCATCGGGTACCTCCACCGCACACTCCCCTGAAAGTGCACGCAGGGCGGGGCGCGCCTGCTGCTGCTGCTGCTGCTGCTGCTGCTGCTGCTGCTGCTGCTGCTGCTCTTCCCGCGTCGGCTGGGGGTGCAGCGCGGCGCCATCCGCAGCAACACCGAAAATCGCAGCCCCGGGGCTGGCCGCGCCGCCCGCCGCCACCTGCCACCTGCGGCGCCGCCGCGCGCCCGCCGCCAGCCGCGCCTCGTCCGAGTCCCCCGACCCGCGCCGCGCCAGCGGCGTGCTCGCCGCCGCCCCCGCCGCCGCCGCCGCCGTGCCGAGAAGCAGGCTGCCAGGGGAACCCCGCGCCGGGCTGCGAGACGCAAAACTGCCGCTGACGCCGCTGCCGCCGGTGTCCAGGGACGTGTCGCGGGCGCGGGCCAGGGCGTCCTCTGACCGCAGCAGGGAGCCCCGCAAGACGCGCGCCATGTCCTGCGCGTTCTCAAGGCTCTCGGCCGCCACAGGGTTGTGGTAGCTGCGCATGCTGCTGCGGCCAAACACGGCCTTCAGGCTGCGGCGCGCGCCTGCGCTCCCGCCAACCGCGCTGCTTGGGGCCCCGCGCTGCGGCGGCTCGTGCCGGCTGCTCGAGTCGTAGCCGCCCTCAAAGCTGCCGGCGCTCAAAGCGCTGCTACCGCCCGTCCCGGGGCCAGGCCCGCGCCCGCCGCTGGCGCCGTCGCCGCCCGCCCGCGCGCCGCTGGTACCGCTCGCGCCCGGCCCGCGGCCGTTGCTCGCACGCGGGCCGGCCAGCCCCATGCCGGCAAAGCTGACGCTGACATCAGCGCCGCCGCCATCACCCCAGCACGCCGAGTCGCCCGAGCCAGAGCTCAGCAGGTCCGACAGAGCCGAGGCGCGCAGCGGCTCGGGCGCACCCAAAGGGCGCAGCCCCTGCTGCTCCTGCGGCTCCCGCTGCTGCTGCTCGTGCCACTGCCGCCGGCCCGCCGAGCCCGGCAGGTCGGCGGTTTGGCCTTCTGCGCTTTCCCGCCAGGATGCCTCAGCGGCGCCCGCCGCGCGCGCCGCCTGCCAGCTGCTGTCTGCGTCGTCACCGGGCGTGCACGACGGCCGGCTGCGGCGCGCAGGGCGGATCGACTGCGACGGCGACGCCAGCGCGGCGGCCGTGACGCTGCCCTGCAGCACGGCGCTGCAAGAGCCCGGGGATGCGCGCGCCCCCGCGGCGGCCGCCGACACGGCGCCGCGCGCGACGGACGGCGGGGACTCGAGCGCCGGGGGCCCGGGGGATGGCGCGAGGCCGCGCGCTGGCGGCCGCTGCTTGGTGGGGGTGGCCGCCGCGCTGTGCGGCGCAGAGGCGCCGGGCACTGGGAAGCAGTCGCTGCCCGCGCCACCGCAGAACCCATCCTCTGCGGCGGCCTTGCAGCCGTTTGCGGGCGGGCTGGCGACCTGGATGCATGGCGGCAGCGGCGACGGGCCCCTCTTGGGGGTGGGCGGCGCAGGCTGCCACCGCCGCCGCTGCTGCTGCTCCCCCACCTGCTGCTGGCCGCTGCCGTCCCGCCGCAGCTCCTGCTGCTGCTGTTGCCGCGGCTGCTCCGGGTCGCAGCTGTCCCCAGCCGCCTCCTCATCCTCATCCTCGTAGTCGTCATCATCGCTTTGCTCAGTCTCGTAATCCCAATCATCCTCGGAGCCCTCGAACCCCTCCTGCTCCCCGGCGTGCTGCTGCTGCTGCTGCTGCTCTTGCTGCCGGTTCCCCCCACGCGCCCCATCCGCGCGCTCCCTCCCTGCCTCCTCTTGGTGCTTGACCGGGGCAATCGCCCTCTGTGCCGGCGACTCCGCCGCCACCAAAAGGTTTATGATCCCCGAGCCTCCAGGGCCCAGGTCCCCTTGCGCCAGCCCCCCAGCCCCCGCCGCGC
>NW_014011068.1:0-8768 GCF_000611645.1 Monoraphidium neglectum
GGCGGGTGTGGTGGGGGATAAAGTTAAGGGGAAGGGTGCACGGATGAGGGCCAGCTGTGGGCGAGGCGGGTTGCTGGGAGGGTTGGGTAGGCGGTTGGGGGAACTGGGGCCCAGGGGCGTGCCTGGATGCGACGGGGGTCGCCGTCATAGGGGCGCGCGCATGCGCTGTGCTCGGGGGGCCCGGACCAGGTGCAGTGAGCCGCCGCGGAGCTGCAGCGGCGCGCGCCACTCAACCCCCAGGACCCTGCAAGAGGTCCCGCAACCCAGACGACGGCTGCAAACGATTGACACGATGCCGTAGCCCCCACCCTCCCTCCCCTAACAGGTCGTTCCCAACCCCGCAAGCGGGGAGGAGTAAGACGAACGGCTGCACGGTCTTCCGCCCGCCCGTTCAAGCGTAAGGGCGCCCCCTCACGTTTTCCAGCAGCACCCAGGGCACGGGGCGGTGGTCTGCCGCGGCGCGCTCCAGCAGGCGGAACACGTGGCGCACCAGTCCGGTGGACTGGGTTGGGTGGAGCGGGTTGTCAAGCAATGGTGGGCGTGCGGACAGTATATGTGAGTGGCGGGAAGAGAGAGGTGCTCTGGGGTTCACGCTGCCAACCAAGCGGCATGACCTTGCAAGCGCCCAGCTGCCCCAAGGACAGAGGCCAGTCACGCGGTGGCGCTGCCGCCCGGTGTACTGAACCATGGTGCCTGTGGCCGGCTGCAGGCTACTCACCGGGCCGTCGAGGCCGCGCCTGAGGCCGGCCCTCGACACATCGATGCAGGGGAAGCCGGCGGCCAGCATCTCAGTCTCCTGCAAGGCGGGGCAGGGGCGGATGCACTAAGTTATTGCACCCAGTGCCGACGCGGCGCAAGAGCTTGCGGGGTCAATGATGCGGATAGCAGATGCGGACACCACTGGCTGCCTTTCTGCGCCAGAGCAATGGCCAGTGAGCGGGTTTAGATACTGGCAGGCAGGCGGCGCGGCGCGGCGGGGGCTGGCGCACCGGCGGCAGGGAGGAGAGGGCGACGATGTCTGGGGCCAGCAGCGTCCCTGGGAAGGCGGTCTTGAGGACCTGGTTGCATGGCGCGCAGTGCACGCATGGGGGTGAACGGGGCGTGCTGACGGACGCATGGAAGCATGCATGGAGGGCTGCATGCGCCTGCAGCCTATACTGGGAGCGCGATTGGTCTCATGCGGGGCGATGGGCGGGCGGCAGGGGGCCAAGGGTACCGCGAGCAGGGACACGCGGACACGTGTTGACTGGAGCCGCAGCGGCCGCAGTGCACCTGCTGCGCCCCCGGGTCGTTTTCGCACTGCAGAATGATCTCATGGCCGGCCTGCGTGGTGACATCGGGGCATTGCATGTGCCAGGGGCTTGTGCATCAGCCGGGTGTACCCCAGCCGGCGACACAGGTTCAGTCGCTCAGTCGCTTCGCACATGTGCAGGGGCTACGGCCTGGCGTGTGTGTGGCCTACAGCGCTGACTTCCGTCGAATTCAGGCACAATGGACTTCTCACCTGGTGCAGCCCATAGTCCAGGCCCCCGCATCCTGAAAACAGGGAGACGACCTTCATCGCGGTGGGCCCAGGTCGCGTGAGAGAGGGTAAGCACGCCCTATGTGGAGCTAGATGACAGTCTCCGACTTGTGACGGGCTGACGCGGCGGTCTAATCAGCCATTCATGATCTGGATCTAGCTTGGGCACTCCTGAGCGGCAGTGCCTCTACAGCCAATATGTGTGTGCACATGTACACCGAACGCCCGTTGCGATACCTGCTGGCGCTTTGGCGTGGTCCGTGGCAGAGGCAATGCACCACGACAGGCGTCACCCAAGTGCCGCCTTCGAGCCACATCATCCAAGTGCCCCACAACGGTGTGCGTTGGCAGGGTGAGCTGCATGTTGGGAGCACACTGCAGTTGCAAATTCATGTGTATGGTCGCACCATACAATGAGGCCAGGATGGTCTCTACCTGCAACAATGTCAGAACTGGAGAATCTTCACTCTGCCACTTGCGACAACGCGAACAGTGCATGCTTCGGTCATGAACAAAGGCATGATACTGTGCCAAGCAGACGCCACTGTGCGCTGCCGCAGGTATGGCATCGATATCTGCATCACAATTGAGCAGCCGACACTCCAAGCCCCTCTGCAGTTTCACTCAGTCACCATTTGCACGACGCTGTCACTGCTCCGCTGCAGCAGCATAGGTTACGGGCTACTGTACAGATGCGCATCCTTATGGAGGGCACTCATCATGTATACAGCCAAACCTCGCAAGCCGACCGTATGCTGCGCCCAAGATCATTCCAAAGACCAGCGCGGATCAACGGTCGTCGATATCTATTAGCAAAACATCACCAGAAGCCCGTGCGGATGACGAGCGCATCTAGCAGTGGTCCTGCAGCCAGCATGAGCTTGGCAGGCGCAACCACACCGACTGCTCCAGCAGCAGCGCATGGCGACCAGAGTGCTGCCAGGGATCCCTATGTGCTAGGGCTCACAGGGAGCATCGGCATGGGTAAGGTACTAACATTTCCATCTTCAGGGCGCAGCTGCTTGCATGCTGCATGCGGCCTCTGCCGTCTGTGTGTGGGATGTTTACACCCTCGGCAAACTCACACGTGGCTGCATGCACTTGCCCGTAACCTGCTATCGCCAACACGCAGGCAAGTCCACCGTTTCCAAAATTTTTGCAGACCGCGGCATCCCTGTCATTGACGCGGACGCTATAGTGCACCGCCTCTACTCCAGAGGCGGCGCCGCAGTAGCGCCCGTCGGCGCCGCCTTCCCTTCCGCCGTCGTCGACGGCGCCGTCAGCCGGCCTGACCTCAGCAAGTGCGTCGTGGGGGATGAGGAAGCCATGCGGAAGTTGGAGGGGATTGTGCACCCGCTGGTGGAGGCGGAGCGCGTAGCGCAAATGCGGCAGGCAGCAGGCGTGGGGGCGCGACTCCTTGTCCTCGGTGACTGGGTCAATTATGTACAGACAGATGGGAGGTAGTGGCTTCGCTTTTGTTGGCTATTTTGTTGCTTACAGTCCACCAGGGTGCTTTTTGGCCAGAAACAACAGCGGCTGTGGCAGCAGCCGGTGCTGGTTAGTGGATTCCGCACACTGTGAGATTGGCAGCTAGCCCACTCGTGGCTGGCTGCCACAGGTCGGCCTGGCGCCTCCCAGCATGCATTAAGGGTGGTGCTGCACGCCCTTGTCACCTGATTACACTACCCTCACCCTTTGCCATGATGGCTCTGCGAGCCGCCTGGCCAGCTATCTGCACCTTGGAGGGCTGGGCTGGGCAGTGCATACATCCCTCCAGTCTTACGCGCGCCACAGTATCATCAAACAAGCAATCAAGCGCTTTGGCCTTGGCCCCAAAATCTCATGGCCATTAATTGCAAACCGCCATGCTCATGACATTCCATTCCTCTGCACACCCCTCGCCGCCTTCCCAGACATACCCTTACTGTATGAAACCAAAGGGGAGTCTGCCTGCGACGGCGTGGCGGTTGTCAGCGCACCAGCAATTACGCAGCGTGCACGCGTGCTGGCGCGGCCGGGGATGAGCGAGGAGAAGCTTGATGCCATTCTCAAGCGACAGGTGCGCGCAGCCAGGATGTTGCCTTGTGCAACCTGGCTTAGTTGTGTGTGGGCGACGAATGCGGTCACCAGCTCCTTTGCCAAATCCGTTTATGTATGCACCACGCATGTATGCTCGCGTACGTGCACACCTGCATGTGCAAACCCGCACACAAGTCAATTATGCTGACACACGCTTTCTCTCTCTCACACACACACACACACATATTCACACACACATACACACACACAAACACACACGCACACACACCCCTACCGCACACAATGACCAATACCCACGAACTTCATGACATCTATGACCACCGCAACCCTGGTGGCAGGTTCCTGATGAGCAGAAGCGGCTGAGGGCTGACTTTGTGATCGATACCGGCTGCAGCATAGAGGAGACGGCCGCTGCTGTGGGGCGGCTGATAGACCAGGTTCTGGCGGCGCACACCGCAGGCAGCGGCGGCAGTGCGTATGCGCGCGCTCTTCAGGCGGCTGCCGCCCAGGAAGTGGCTTCTGATGCAGCTGGGGTCGCCGCGACGGCGGAAGCCCCAACCTGACTTGCCTGGAGCGCGTTTCGCAGCAGTTCGTGGTTTGCAGCTGTTGATTTCTGTGTTCTTTCCACAGTCTACAATCCACAGTCTTCTGTGCTGTTGTCGCTCATCCTGGTTTCTTTCTTGTGCACCGCATTCCTTTTGGTTCTATTCCAAGCACCTTTCTGATCGACTGACTGCCAATCATTGTGCCCAGTGTTGATTGCTTTGCGGCCCAGCTGTTGCTCATTGACTATGCAATTGCTGAGGTAGCTGGCACAATGCCATTCATGCAGCTTGCGCCATTGGCCAGGTTTGCGACTGATGTAACAATCTTCTGTCACCAAGGTCCACATGGCCAACGTTGATTTAAACGTAGCAATACCAGCGGGCAAGAATGGTTGTAGGTGTGTGCATGCCTCTTGGCCCAACACAGAGCCAAACCAAACCTGCATGCAGCACCAGGTGTATCGGTGATGTCGACAATCAGGGCGCAGTACTTATGACAACTTCTGCCTTGTGGCATCTCTGGCATATTTGCCATACGAAGTGATGATACCTTTATAAACATTACTATGATCATATGCAGTGCGCATGCAACAACGGGCGCCTCGCTGATCAACTTGGCGGATCTTGCCGGGAAACACGACACGGCCCAGGTCCAGGCCGGCATACATACATCAGGAATTGCGCTGAATAGGAGAAACTCAATCATTACCATCTTGTGTGCATCGAGTCTGCGAAGCTGCTCCACGTAGGTGAGGCTGTCGGCACGCGGGATGGTCCCATGTGAGCAGAAGCAATCAAGCATGTGACCTCTGAACATCGTTAAATAGATCAGACTTGAAATATTGAGATTGCAGCAGCGCGAGACGCCGGTCTGTCCGAAACGTAACAGGCAAAGCATCCACCCTTTCTGCCGTGACCTGCACACAGTTCTGCAGCAGGCCCAAGCGCACCAGCGCGGTGAGGTGGGGCATCATATGGCTGCAATCAACCCATCAAGCTGCAAGACCGCACAGCAACATGCACGCCACGTGCCAGCCCTGGCGCTGGGCATCCTCATGGGCGCGTCCATTGTGCTGCTGGTGGACGACGGCCGCATGGCGGTCTCGACGCGGCAGCGCCTGCTGCCACGGTCAATCCTCAGATTCGATGATGCACAGGACGATTCAGACGCGTCACAAAGCAGCTGGCAAAGTATGCCAGACAGCAGCAGCAGCAGCAGCAGCAGCAGCAGCAGTAGCAGCAGCAGCAGTAGCAGCAGCGGCAGCGGCAGCGGCAGCGGCAGCAGCAGCAGCAGCAGCAGCAGCCGCAGTAGCAGCAGGGAAACCTGGCACGCGGGCAGCCAGACGCCACATGCGCAGAGCAAGGCTCTCCTTTGTGGCCAGCCCCAGCGAGCCTGCACGTTTGCGCAAGCAAACCAGCAGCTCCTGTGCAACGGTTCCTTCCCGCAGATGATCACCTGGGCCAGCAGCAACGAGACGAGCGCTGTCGGGGAGGTGTGGAAGCTTGACAGCAGCTGTGCCGACGGCTCAGGGGCGTGCCTGTTTGCGGACGACCCCCCTCCAGCCCGAGAAATCGTTGCGCTGGGCGATTCTCAGGCGGTCAGGGTGATGCGCGCCATGCTGCGACTGCTGGGCAGGCTGCCCGGCGTTGAGTGCACTGTCGCAACCGAGGAGGCGGCCCTCAACGCCGCCTACTACAACGTCTCCGACGCGCAGTTTGGCCGGCAGGATTGCAATGGCTGCACCAGCTTCCGGTCTGTTTGCCAGGGCCCGAGCGGCAGGCGCGTCGTCATCGAGTTCCTTCGCATGGAGTTTGTGCTGGACTCTGAGCTTGCTGCGCCGATGCGCATACACTGGGACAACAATTGCGACTTCACCCAGTCGCCCCCATGCAAGTGGTTCTGGAACAGCCAGCAATTTCTGTTTGAAGGGTACCTGAAGCAGCGGCGTCTGCCGCCGGATCACATACACGTTTTCCAGAACATGCACGACTGCTCGCGCCGCTCGCCGGCCGATTTTCGGCGCGACCTGTCGTGGTTCCTCGACGTGCTCGACACAAACCTGCACCCCGGCACCAATGTGTATTTTTGGGAGGCGCCGCACCCGACTGGCTCGAAGCAGCCCGACCAGTGGCGCAACGTCACCTCCCCCGCCTGCATGCGCCGCATGAACGACGCCGTGAAGCGGGCCGTCGCGCCGTTTCTGGAGCGCACGGCGGCCGCGGCCGCGAACGCCTCCGCCAGGGAGCAGGCCTGGTGGTACGCGACGTTTGACCTGTTTGGCCCCACAGGGGGCCGGCCGGACCTGAGTGAGGACGGCGTGCACATGCGAGGAGACTGGTACGAGACCCTGGCGCGCGCGCTGGTCGCGGGGACGTGCGGCAGCGGCCCCGGGTGGCGCGGCAGCCGCGGCGGCTCGCAGGAAAGCGGCGACGCAACACGCTTGGCGCGGAGGGCGTAGCGCACTTGTTTGGAAAATGATTCTTTGCCTGCGTGCGTGGGACACTCCAGGCCAACGGCAGTTGTGCGGGTTTCAGGGGTTGACCCCTGACCAACTAGACCCCAGATGCCTAGAATCATTTGAGTGCACCCTGATATACGGCTGCTGGCGCGTAGCCTGTATGTCTGATTACATGCATAAACTGTGAATCAATTACGCCTGCGACAACAACTGGCCAGATGCCGTCTGACCTGTGAATCGTTTGACCGTGAAACACGGGTAACAATGCAACGCCAATGCAAGCAAGTTGGGTATGGCCAGGTGCCGGTAACGAGTCTTCAGCTGCAAACCCCATCACAGTGAGCCATCCCTGTCAGCAGCCTCAATCGTGTCCAGCCACCCCTTGAACCGCCCCAAAAAACGGTTGCGGTCCGCCACGTGCGCCAGCGCCGCCGCGCGCGCTGCCGCCGCGGCCGCCGCGTACCGCCCCACCGCGCCCGGGCCCTTGAGCAGCGCCGCCAGCGCCCCCGCCCAGGCCTCGACCACGGAGGCCGGCTGCTCGGTGTACGCCCGATCCCGCCAGCTCGCGCACGGCCAGCCGCCGCTGCTGCCGCCACCGCCCTCCGCCACAGGCAGCGCCATCGGCGAGACGGGCAGGGCGGCAGCGGCCCCCAGCCCGGCCTCTGGCAGGCCCCCCAGGTCGCTGGTGATGACGGGCAGCCCCCTCAGCATGGCATCCACCACCACCATGCCAAACGCCTCCTGCCACACGCTGGGCACTACCACAGCCCACGCGCCGGCCAGCAGCGCGGAGACGCCGTCCTGGGGCGGCGCGATTTGGACGTTGTGCGGCCCGAGGACGGACACCTGGGCGGCGATCTGGTCGTCCGAGGTTACGGCGAGGAAGCGGAAGTGGGGCAGGCGGCGGGCGAGGGCGAAGAACAGGTCTGAGCCCTTCTCCCTTTTTTTGGGGGGGGGGCGGGGAAGCGGCATTTGAGTGCGTGAGAGCTGGTGAGTAAGCGCGCATGCGTTCGTGTGTGCGCATTTGCATGGACGTGTGTCTCCATGCATCAGCCGTTCGCATTTGCGGTTGGTCCTCATGCCTCGCGCTTGCGGTGGCCGGCAGGGCGCCTGGTTTCGTTCATCAAGTTCCTGCTCAAGCGGCTGCCAGCCTGAGCGCAAATCAGCAGCCCAGCCCCCCCTGCTCCCCTGGCCGTCCAAAAAAGCCATGCTATCCCTCAACTCTACCCCGACCGCCAGCTTGCCTGTTAAGCTTCAGCATGACTACAAGCGGCGCCTCATCCTTTTCAGAACCGCCAAAGTGGCCACTGCCAGTAGCATCGCCACTGCCTGGCCCCTCAACTGCTGCCACTTCGCCCTGGTACTCAACTTGCTGCTGCCCCCCACGCCCCTGTTGCTGCTGTTGCTGCTGTTGCCGCTGCTGTTGCTGCTCTTGCCGCCGCCGCGCTTGCTGCGCCATCAGCCCCACGACTCGCGCCCCGACGTCCTCAAACGGCTGCGCCCCATACGCGCCCCACGCCGCGTACGGCACGACGCACGCGCGCGCCGCCGCCAGCGCGCCCGCCGCAGCCTCCGGGGATTCAGTCAGGTACCGAGCCACAAACTCGGACGGGCAGACCACCCCTCCAATGCGCGACCACGCCTCCAGGAGGCTAGGCGCCCGCGGCGCCGTGCCATGCGACCCAAACGGCAGGAAGTGCACGTTCTGCACTGCCACCAGCACGCGGCGCCCCCAGCGCGCGGCGAGCGCCTCCAGCAGCGACGCGGCCGCGTCCGTGCCGGGCGCGGGGCGCTGCGACGCGTCCGCGTCCACCACCACCCAGAAGTCACCGGTGCCGCCGCCGCCCCCGGCAAGCGCAGCCTCGCCCTCCCCTATCAGCCGCTGCAGCACGAGGCCAGGGTATGCCGCCTGTGCACAGCCGCCGCCGCTGCCTCCGCCATAGCCTGCCCCAGCACCGCCAAACACGCCGCCGTAGCTGCCGCCGACGCCGCCGCCGGCTCCAAAGCTGACGGCGGCCATGCCTGCCTGCAGCAGCGCCCCCGCGCTGACGTCAGCGTCCTTGAGGGCCGCATGGTGGGTGACGCCGCCCTCCCGCCAGGTGACGACGCCCTCTGTGGCGTGGCTGTAGCTGACGCGGGAGAAGTAGCCGCCCTGTTTGTGATGTGAATAGGAGCGGGGTTGGTCCGTATGGGTTGAGGGGC
>NW_014011067.1:0-8772 GCF_000611645.1 Monoraphidium neglectum
CCCTGCTGCTTTTGGATTGTGCGCATGCTGTCGGGTCGCGCGGCGCCCGCCGTTGCGGCGCGGCGGCCACTGCGAGCGGGCAAGCTGGCGGTGGCAGGGCGGCCTGGCACGGCCTAGGCGGCGGCATGGGGTTTTGCGGGGCGGGCAGGTGCCCGTTGGGTGGTGTAACCTACTTCATGAGTCATCAATTGGTGTTGCAAAACCCACTTTGTTCCTGGCAGCAGCAAGAGTAGCGGCTGCTGGTACAGCTAGCGGGGCCAGTGCTACAATCACTGCGCAGCAGCGTGTGGTGCGCTGCCTTGAGCATGGGGTCGTCGTGCGGCAGCAGCTGCTGACGCGCTTCCCCGTAAGCTAGGCTGCTCAACTGCACATTGACCCTGTTATCCTGCTTGATGCTGCACCCAGTCAGCGCCATATCAGCTTCTGGCAATTCCTGCCTTAAGCAAAAAGCAGCCGTGATTACCCCAAGGGTTGGGTGCTCGGTCGTCTTCGCTCGTGAACGCATGGCCGCCTGCAAACATGCTGGCGCCAAAGCGTCGTGCAGCTGCCAACGCACAGAAGGAAGGTGTTCGAAGCTGCTTTGCAGCAGCTCAAGGTTTCGTGCCCGTGGCGGCAGCTGGGGTGGGCACAGGGCAAGGCAAGAAAAACGGCTGCTAAGCTCGGAAACCCGCAGCTGTGCAGGTCAATCAATCCAAAGACGCTGCAAGGCAAGACAAAGGCCCGGCTGCCACACATGCACCAAGGTAAGCGGCCAGAGGCATGCCAGTCGAGAGTCCACAACTGTGGGCAAGGGGTACCCAGGGCCGCAGCCCGCTGTGAGAATCGGTTGAGCTGCAGGTGGGGTGAGCCACAGCGCTGCTGTGTGGGCAAGCACACCGTGGCAGCCACCAACAACAAAGAAGGCGACTGCGCGTCGCCCGCTGCTACACAGCAGCAAAAGCGGGAGCGGCTGAGGAGTGGCCAGCAGTCCGGCCGCGGCGTGCTGCATCTCGCGTTACTGCGTGGTGTAGTCCGCCTGGTCGTTGTCCAGCAGGCTGCCAGGCAGACGAGCCAGCACAAGGGCAAAAAAAGACATGTCAGGCTCGTATGCTTGGCCTCGACGCGGTAGTGGGCGCTGGTGGGCGCAGGCTCTGGTCAGCACAGCACGACGACTTCCATACACAGCTCAGAGCCGCAAGGGATACGCGCCCCCCATCCCCACCTCCTAGAGTGCTTCACAATGGCGCGGCCCACGGCATTGATCCAGTCCTCCTTCTCCTGCATTTGCCAAAACGATGTTTTGGGGATGGGAGCCCAGGCATTGAGAGGAGACCGTGAAGGCGGCAGTCGTAGAACAGACTGCGAATCTGGGCAACTTCATCACATCACCAAGAAGATGCGAAGCCATTCCGCATGGTAACATGCCACACCAAAACTCACACTCACACACACACACACACACACACACACACACACACACACTCTCACCCCGCACACATCACATGTCTGTGCTTTGCTGTACTTCACCCTACCTCCCCTCTGCTGCCCACAGCGCACCTTGTCAGAGTCCGCGATGAAGAACATGTTGTCGTCGGTGGTTGATATCTCAAACGCGTGCGGCTTGTTGATGGTGTCCTCCGCGCCCTTGATGGACAGGCACTTCTTGACCTGAGTGGTTTCACCCGGGATTTGACCAGGGGGAGTGATTCCGGCGCCACTCAGGGCTCGAGAGGCGGAAAATCACCGTGCAGCCTGGAGAGAACAAGGTGCCACGGTTTGCGGACAGCCGCGTTCCCATCTGCGACAGCTGCTAGAAGCGGGGCATTCGTTATTTGAAATCCAGCGATCGCACTTGCCTCGATTACGCCGCGCGGCACCGAGTCCTGCGGTGCATGCACGGGGATGGCGTGGATGCAGGTGCGGGATGTATACTTGCGACGCACTGCTTTGAACAAGGACTCATCATATGCCACGGCCGCGTTGAATCACTCGGCCTGAAAGGGACCACATGCGGGTACAGTATTCGCACCGGTGTGACCACATCGGACTTGAACCAGAAGATTTTGCCCTGCTTGAGAACAAACCACCTGTGGCGCGGGTCAGGCGCAGCATTCCATGCGCTCACAAACGCAGGAGCCTTGGGGTGTCCTTGCTGGCAAGCTCTAGCTGCCTGGGTACAAGGCACATGTGGCGTGCCAGGTAGCATGGCCAGTACAGCTTCCTACCTCCTTCTCCAGGTCTTGATGTACTCGCCTGCATGGACGACAAGGAGGACCGCAGGCATCAGCAGACAACAGCTCCGGCACAGCACATCACGACAAGCGCTCCGCAAATGAGGGTATCGGCGGCAGCACGCAACACGCCGTGAGAGCTACCAGGCGCGCAAGCTCTCATTTTCTGGTAAACCAGAACACACACCCTGCTTCATCAGCCATCCGGAGCGGTCTGGGTTGTGCCAAAACTCGACGTCTGTGTCCACCTTGCGCGCTCCAAAGAGCGCAGCCATGATGACTTATACGAATTTCTGGAGATTCCACGGGATGACCCACAAGCTACGCGTTGCTCAGATCGTTGCACTCGCACTCAGCTCAGCCTTTGCCAACGGCCACCAGACGAACGCGTAACAATAACAAGCGATTAAGTCGTTGCGCAACCTGTGCTGTGCGGCTCAACAAAGGTATCATACTGTCCTAGTGCCGAGGAGGCGCGCCCGAAGACCTGGAGAGCCACCCCCCTGGTGCCGATCCACTTGGCCGTCGTCGCAGGGCAGTGCCCGTGCGCCTGTAATTACCGGAGCGGCCACCGTCAGGAAAAGATGTGGATATACCTATGTGGCCATTCAACATGGGGTTGAAGTGCAGCAGCTCATGCTGAGCTGAGCTGGGTCCCACCGACTGTCCCTGTTGCCCCAGGTTACCAGTTGATATGATAATGACCTCGACCTAAAACCCACCAAGCAACATCCACTCAGCAACTTGGATGGAACACAGACTAAGCAAGGGTTCAGCGGAGCAGAACCCACAGTACGTACAGGAACGCACAAGCTTGCACAGGAAAGGTACAAATGCTGGCACTTGTCTTTTGCGAATTAGGGCACCACACCGGTGTTTGATGACCCCATGACATCAAAGCTCCTTCACCACGAATCTAAGCACCGCACCATCGCCACACACCGAAGGGCGGCTGAAGGGCGGCTGAATTGCCGTCAACGCTTAGTCGTAGCAGCCACCTCCGCCCAGGCCTGTCTCGTTGTTTGCGGGATTTGCTAGATTTGCAGCAGTTGAATCAACTTCAAGAATAAACTGTCTTCTGACAGTCTTGCAAACCCACCTGCTGCGCAGGTGGTCGTGCCGGCGATGCGCCGAGCCTGCGGGGTTACTATCCCTGACACGTGCCACAGTCACGGTTCGGTCCAAAGTAGCGATTAATTGCTACATGACGTGTTCATATGTGTCATGGGGCTGCACTGTACTCGTGCCTGGCGCCCTCCCGCATTGCAACCGCTGCGAAGGACTGGCGCAACGCACGGACGAGCAAGCCCGCTTCGATCATTGAACGAAATCAAAAATCCTTTGTAATACTCGGTGTGTTGCGAACCAAGGTGCGCAGCGGGCGTCCGCGCCACCCCCGTTAGAGAGACGCCAGTATCGTGGTTCAGTGTCACAAAACATATTCAGATATTGAAGTGGGTGTGGCGGTCACTCGTCACGATCTCTGCCATGCGGATGCGTCGACGACGGTGTCACGCTGCCCACGGCCGCAAAATGCGCTGGTGATGGTGTACAATGTCATGAAACATTATTCGAAACTCCCTCTTTGCGGTGCTCTTGGCTGCGCAGGCGCGCACAGGGCTCCCGACCCCTACGCCCTTTGTCACAGAGCCCGGCGGCGCAGGCGCTTGGCGCTATGAAGGCTGGCCGCGTGGTCCTGTGCCTCTGCCTCATAGCCCTGGGCTATGTGTCTGCAAATGACTTTCAGCAGTGTGGTGAGTGTGCTGGTGTGATCGCCGAGGCCGCAGCACAGGCCCGATGCTGTGGGTGTCGGCAGTGCTTGCCAGCCGCTGCCACGCACGGCTTGCCCCATGGCATTGAGCAGCACGCCTGACACTGTTACAATTGGGGCACGCAATGCACCCCAACCAAGCAACCATGCTGCCTGCTGTCACAGGTGGCACGACAAATTGCAACGGACGCGCCGCCGGCTGCGTCGATGCGGCCTGGCCGGAGGTGCTTTGCGCGTCTGGATACGTCTGCGGCCGACAGAACCAGTATTTCTGGCAGTGCACCAATGACCCAGCAGTGATTGCAGCCGCCAAGGCGTCCCCAGCCGGTGCAGCGGCACCAGCTGCTGCCAATACTGGGAGTGCGCCCCATGTGGAGCCTGCAGCTGCCCCCACGGCCGGCTTCTACCTCGATTTCGAGTCGGCCCAAGCATCCCCTGACCCCGCCTTTGCTAGCAGCATTGCAGCCGCCGACGCCGCCGTAGCCTCCACCAGCCCCACGTCCAGCCCCGCCGCCGCATCCGCCAGCAATGCAACCGCCGCGTCCCCGTCCGCGGCGCCCGCCGGCGCGGCCACCTCCGGGCCCGCGCCCGCGCCCTATGCGGGGCTGCGCCAGCTGGGGCCCCGCAAGGCGGACGCCCCCGAGGTTCAAACGTGCGCGTGCGTGGACGTGGGCCTGAACGACCCGGCCTGCTTCAAGGGGATCACCAAGTACTGCGAGATGACAGACCCCAAGGCGAACATGACCGTGTGCGAGGCGATGAGCGGCTTCTTCAACATGCAGAACCTGACGGCGGCCAAGGTCACCACGGAGTTCTTCGTGCGGACCTGCAGGCTGGCGGTGCCAGCCAACCCGGCGCCGTGCGCGTGCCTTGAGGTACGGCGCCAGGGGGCGGGGGGCGGGGGGGGGGCGGCCGGCCGGCGGCAGCGTTGGGGAGCTGCGAGCAGCTGCTGGGGTAGGAGCAGAGGCGGTGCGTGCTACGAGGGGCGGATGCCGTGTTCCCCGCATGTCTGTGGCAGCAGATGCCATTGATGGCATTCTAATCGGCTCGGCAGCCTACGACTCTCTTGTTGATAGACGGTGATGACCCTGTGACAATGTGGGGCCATCTCCTGCCTCGCCTCGCCCCACTTCAACCCCTTCGCAGGGCCCCAACACAGAAGGCTGCAAGGCTGCCACCCTTCAAGCCTGCTCCCACGCCAGCACGATCTGCCCCGCGCTAGCGTTTGGCTCGGAGGCCAACCCGACTGCACAGGATGCATATGGAAAGTACATGGACGCCAACTGTGGCGGGTCAATGTCTGCCGCCGACGTCGCCATGAACTTCACGGACATTACCCTTGCTGACTTCGAGTCAAAGTATGCCAAGGGCACGATCGCAGCTCTCGGCGCAATCACGGGCCTCAAGGCGGGCGCGATCACGGCGGCGTCGCCTGTCGAAATCAAGACTGGCAGCCAGAGGGGCTCTCTTTCTGTTGGCGGCGAGCGCAAGCTGCTGCAATCCAATATCAAGGTCATCACCAAGGTAAGAGACTCGAGATCTTGTGGTCCTGATGCTTTGGGTTGGTTGAAGAGCCGGCGTCAGAAGGGCGTGTGAATGCGTCACAAATGGTGAGGTGTCGTGTGCAGCTCTGTGGTGCGCAACAAACGGCAAGATGGCTCAGTTGGCGAAGCAGGCCCTGACAACATGTAATGGTCTGATCGGATTTTGCCTCAGCGCCCTCAACCCCCCACGCAACTCACATGAGAATCCGTCGCACCTTGGTCCGCCTACCTCAATCGCCGTCGTCTCGGCTGCGCCCCATCACATGCAGGTGCTCACCAGCTACCAGGTGCGCAGCTCCCCCAAGGACGCCCCACTGGTCCTGCAGCGCCTGCAGGACGCGGGGGAGGACAACGCCGCCGGCTTGTATAAGGCCCTCGCCGCCGCCGGCGTGCCCCTGCGCCCGTCGTTCCGCGTCGCGCACGGCGCGGTGGTCAACGGCGTCAAGGTGCGCGTGGGCAGCTACACGGCCAGCACAGAGGGCGGCCTTGACGCGGGCGCGGTCGCAGGCATCGCGGTCGGCTGCGCCGCGCTCGCCGCACTGCTGGCGGTCGGGGTGACGCTTGTTATTCTGAAGCGGCGTCAGGTGGCCAGGGGCAAGCGCCTTGGGCAGCAGCAGCAGCAGCAGCAGCAGCAGCACCAGCAGGATCAGCAAGGCGGCGGCGGCGCAAGCAGCATCAAGGATGCGAGCGTTGAGTCTGGAAAGGCTGGCGGCACTCCCACCAAGGTGGTTGGCGTTTCGGCTGCAGCCGGGCCAACCGCGGTGGGTGAGAGCGCGCGTGCCGCTGCGGCAGAGGCGGAGGCGTCGGCCAAGAAGGCCGCGGCAGACACTGCGGCCGCCTCAGCTAAGCTGGCCGCAATTCAGGCCAAAGCTGCCGCCAAACAGGCCGCCGCCGACGCTGAGGCGGCCGCAGCAAAAAAGGCGGCTGCAGACGCTGAGGCCGCCGCCGTCGCAGCGCTCGCGAAGCGCGCAGCCGCGGAGGCCGAGGCGGCGGCGGCGCAGGCGGCGGTGCATGCGGCTGCGAGGGTCGCTGCGCAGGCGCGGGCCGTGGCGGAGGCAAGTGAGGCGAGGTCTGCTGATGAGTACGAGGAGGACTGCCCTGTGCCGGCGCCGGCCCCTGCAGAGGTCAAGCCGAAGCGCAAGCAGATGTTCTCGCTGACCGCCTCTGGCTGGCGAACCAATGCTTGACTAGGGGTGTTGGCCGCAGAAGAGAGGGTTGGAGCGGTGAATGTGCGTCATTGTCTGGGGGCGGGGCGCAAAACTGCGATTGGAGCCAGGCGGCTGGTATGGGGCTGGCCGATTTTGTTCTGCGCTTTCCAGGTTGATGAGGCACTGCCGTTGAGGCCACAAGGGCACTGTCGGATCGGGGGGCCGCGTGATGTTGGGCTGTGCGCGTGCATGTTGTCACGATGACATCAGCAAGGCCGGCAGCCCCATACCCCCTGAACTTTTACAGACCTCTGCATCCCCGCTCCTTGCACAGCCTTGCATTTGTAGCAGTGATGTCCACCCCCTCACTGTGTTCTTGCTCGCATATTTGTACATGAGCGGGGCGTCTGCTCCCCGGGAACTCTGCATACAGAGACAAACATGTATTGGTATTACAAACCCATTGACCCTTCAGCCCTTGCATTTGCGCACAGGGATCACGCATCCGTCGCACCCACCTCCTGCAGTTGCTCCGAGTGCGAATACCCCCTCCTTGGCGCCAAAAATTGATAGCGTCAAGCAATGGTGTATGGGAATAAAAAATCATGTGCTGAGCCGTGTGTGTTATACCCTTGATACGATTTCAGCACTAGTCTGCGCAAGCACGGATCGACTCCAATGCAACGCAACCCGTGGTCAACAAATGGTCAAAACCAGCAAGCACCCCTCTTGCCGTACAAGATCGCAATCCTCCATCGTCGACAAATACAAAAACGGTACGTGATGCCATAAGATAAATGGGGGCAAGCATCTTGGGTATGCCTGCCAGCAACAGTGGCAGCTTTCAAACATGGCTGGGCTCATGCCGCCTTTACTTGCTGTGCTTTCCGTTGCCGTTGCGTTTTCTCTGCTGGTCTGAACCACCCGCCATGTGCGCACATGCGTGCCATGCGTGCAGCTCTTACCAAACGGCTCGGTACCTCAGACATGTCCGAACATAAAGTCTCTTGACGCACGGCGCAACTCCCGCGGTTCGAAGATCTGTGGTGTATGCTATCCACGATATTCAGCGCGTTTCAGCTTGTTGAAAAATACAATCGTTGTTGCTGGAGAGGCTGCATTTCCGTCACTAGCAGTGGCTGGGTGGTGCTCACGGTGCCACGCGCCGCAGCGCCGCCCCCTGATGATGCGCGCGGCACCGCTGCTGCGGCTGCTGGCCGCCTGCTTAACAGCCGCTGCGGCTGTTGGAGGCGATTCCTCACCGATCAGGGGCATGCCGCCGGAGATGGCGGCGATGTACGTCCCGGATGCGGACGGCCTGTTCCGGTGCATCATTGGCGCGACGCGCATCAGCTTCAGCCGTTTGAACGATGACTACTGCGACTGCCCCGACGGCTCCGACGAGCCGGGTGAGCGCGGCACCCGCTGAGCAGCCAGGGACTGGGCCGATGTATGAACGCGCGCCGCTTGACGTGCAGCTGCCTTGTTTGTTGGCCGGCGTTGGCCCCGGCGCATTTGCGACGCACCCGCCCCAACCTACTGGTGTGGCGCCGTCAGGCACGTCTGCATGCAGCAACGGCAGGTTCTACTGCACCAACAAGGGCAGCAAGTCGCGCCTGCTGCCCTCGCCCTTTGTGGACGACGGCGTGTGCGGTGGGTTTGGTGGGGCCCGCAGGGGCACTCGGACCCATGCTCAGGCGGCTGCGTGTTGCCGCAACGCCCCAGGCTCTGCAGGGCAGGCCATGGCTACTCGCTCAAACCAGACGCCTGGCTTTGAACCACCTTGCGTTTTCCTACCACATAGCACAGCCAGAATCTCGACCGCGTCCATACAGGGGGCACCGCACCATGCTTCCATTCTGTGCACAGACTGTTGCGATGGGTCCGACGAGCACAACGGCTGCAGGAACACCTGCCGCGAGGAAGCCGCGGCGGCCGCCGCTGCAGCCAGCAGGCGCGCCGCCCAGGGGCAGACGCCGGCGCAGCAGCAAGCGCCGGGCGCGGGTGCGGTGGCGGCGGCCCATTGGGAGCATTTCCCGCGGAATGAAGAGGGCGGCGGCGGCAGCGGCGTCGGCAGCGGCGTCGGCAGCGGCGGCGGC
>NW_014011066.1:0-3963 GCF_000611645.1 Monoraphidium neglectum
GGGGCAAGAACCGCCCGCGGTCCTTCACGCACCCCACGTGCACCCTGCCCTCCAAGTTTGGCGCCAACTTCCAGAGGATGGTCGCCCTGCAGAACCAGTACGACCCGGCCCGCGTCTTCGAGCCCACCCTGTGGACCGTGGCGGCCGGCGGCCAGTCGTACGTTCTCAAGCCCAAGTGCGTCCTGGACCGCAGCTGCTTCTGCCAGGACGACACGCACTGCGCGGACGGCTTCACCTGCATTCCCAGCGCGGCCTTCCCGCAGTTCAAGGCCTGCTTCCCCCTCAAGTCCTAGACATAGTGCCAGACTCGAGGCGATGGCAATAACTTGTTCCTGCTACCCCGCAACGAGCCTTGCTTGTACCGCTGCTTCAGTTACGACCTATGAATGAGTTACGGCCGGGGATGCGACACGACGGCGGCTGTCGCAGGTGGTCTGCGTTGAGTGCCCGCCCTTGCTGGCATACGCGCCCCATGCTTTGCCTTATTACACCGTAGTGTTGAATACCTTCAAGACGTACAACATCACAAGCACTGCCATCTGCTGCACTCGTGCAGCCCCAGTCCCTTCACAGATCATCTGAATCCGCACCACCAAGCGCTCATTGCCGCACAGCCCTTGCTGCTGCCCTCGCCTGTGACCAGCCAACCCAGCAACCGGCTGTAACGACCAGGTTTTGCGCAGTTCAGAGGCAGGTCACGTTAAGTCTTGGTTCAGGGGCGGCAACGTCCTAGCAGGGGCAGATGGAGGCGCCGCGGCGCCATGCGCCTGTTGTGTGCTGCGTGATCGCGCGCGGTCAGAGCGACATTCAGGCCTGTCGGTTGCACCTTGACGTTTGCAGGGCGGACGGGAATGCTGTGAGGACCCAGGGGCCAGAGCCAGGGCTTGGAGGGCTTGTGCGCTGCGCGCGCAGGCATGGGTGTGGGTTGATAGGGGTGTCAGCAGGTGCAGGCCAATGAGGAACAGGTCATCAGCCGGGGGCAGGCCGAGTTTTCAGCGCTCCAAAGCAGCACTGGCGGCATCTCCCCCCAGAAAATCAGGCGTCCGTCAGAGTCCCGAGTGTGAATTTTGAGCGATCAGGCGCCGCCGCTCCTGTTGACCGGCGGGCCCGGCCGGCGGCGCCTCGTCAGAGGGCGCGCGCGCGGCGGCCGCAGCGGCGGGCGGCGGGCGCGTTCCCATGCACGTCTTACTCATCACTGGACGGCCCCCTGCTGCGCAATCAAGGCGCAGCACACACACCACGGACACCGCAGGCACGTCAACTCTCCACTCCCCAGCCCTGGATGAGTCACAAACTTTAATGACCTCGCGTTCCCTCAGAATAAGCTCTGGGACACTCACCCAGCTGCAGCCACGCTGTGCCTCCGCCTCAGGGTCCACATTGTCGCCGGCCGCTGCGCCTGCCTCAGAGGAGGGCGGCCAGGGGGCTGCTGCCGCAGGATGCCAGGCGCCGGGGGCCGCCTCAAGCCGCACACGCCTCGAGCGCGCACTGCAGCGCGGCCTGATCCAGCCGCCGCCCAATCACTACCAGACGCGTCGCGCGGCCCACAATTCGCCCCGACGAGCCCCCGCCGCCGCCGCCGCCACCGCCACCGCCAACGGGGCCGGGGCGCCTGCGCTGCTCCTCCTGGCGCAGGCGTGCGTCCTCTGCCCACTGCTGCTCCATGCGGCTCCACTGGGGGCCCTCCACTATGTCATACACTTCATACACAGCCTGAAACGCAGGGCAACGCAATGTTTGTAATTGCGCTATTTCAATGCATCGATCGCAGGTGCGGCGGCAGCCGTCCAGGGACGGGCGCAGGAGCGCCCCTGCCTCGCCTCCCGGCCATTTAGGGCTTTTCGCAGCAGGGCACCCACACCCCGCGCCTCCCTCGCCAAAATCACCACCCCCATTTGCGCGCACCTGCACCATGTGCGCGTTGGCGCTGCCCGCGACATCCACCAGCCCCTTGAGCCTCAGGACCTCGGGGCCACCACCACCGCCGCCGCCACCGCCGCCGCCGCTGCTGTCAGCTGCTTCGCTGGGCCGCTGCTGCCCATGGCCGCGATCCCCTTCGCCCCGCTGCTGCTCCCCGCCGTCGCCGTCGCCTTCGGCACCACCACCATCGCCGCCGCCAGCCGCGCCGCCCCTGGCCCAGAGGAGGCCCTCCACCCAGGCGGTGAACGCGCCCAGCGCCACAGGCGCCTCGCAGCGCAGCGCCACCGTCCGGATCGACGCGTCGTGGGATGCGCACGGCGCCGCAGCCGCCGCGCCGCCGTCGGCGCCTTGATTGCCGTCATGGCCATGGCCGTGGCCGCGGCGGCTGTGATCGTGGGAAGGGTCCGAGCAGCTCTCGCCTGCGCACCCGCCACCGGCCGCCCCGGCGGCGGCCGCGCCCCACCCCGCCGCCAGGCTCGCCAGGTCAGCGCCGCCCCCGCCGCCGCCCCCGCTAGCCCAGCCGCCGGGCCGCGCCAGCAACGGCGCGCCACTGGCGTCGCGCAGCCGGTAGCCGCCGCAGCCAAACAGGATGGCGGGGTCGACGGCGCTGCGCGCGCAGCGCACGAGGCGCGCGGTGGCGTTGATGCCCGCCAGGCGCGCCTCAGCTGCTGCCAGGTGCTGCTGGGAGACCAGGTCGATCTGGTACAGGGGTGAATTTTATGATTCAATGGCAGAACAGGGAGTGAACGGGACGGCAGGGGACGCTCGATAGCGCAGTGCCAGACCAAGAGAGCCGTGCAAGGCGATGGCTGCAGACAGCGGGTGCGGGTGCACACTGCAGCGTCACGGCTGCGCGACCCCTGAGGCTCGCACCCGCGGGGCCCTCGCCGCTCAGCTACGGCGGCAGCCGCCTAACACCGGCATCTGCGCCCCTCTGCCCCTGCGCCTTCCCTGCAGCACACCGTACGCTGTACGCGTCATCATGACGTCATCGTGACATCATCACGGGCCCACCCGCCCACCTTGTTGACGAGCACCACGTCGGCCATCGCGACCTGCAGCTGCGCCTCGTTGGGCGCGCCGCCCGCGCGCGCGTCCGCCAGCTGGCGCGCCACGTTGGCCGCGTCAACCACCGTCACCACGCCGTCCAGGGTGACGCTGGGCTCCAGCTCCTCGTCACTCCACAGCTCGCCTGGTGTGGATGTGGGGGTGCGTGAGAGAGTGGGGATGTGCATAAGGGGGGTATGTGATGGGAGAGTGGGTGGGGGTGTGCTTGGGCAGTGCATGCATGCGTGGGTGCAGGCGCATGTTTGAGGTGTGGTGGGAGAGTGCATGGCCGCATGAGTACAGCATGGGCGCATGTGTGAAGTTGTGTGATGCCGTGCGCGTACTTTGGGGGGGGGCACACCGCCGCTCAGCTTTGCGTGCGCCGCGGCCCGCGGGCGCGCACCTATGATGGGGCCGGGGTCTGCCAGGCCCGTGGTCTCTATGAGGACGGCCTCAAACCTGCCCTCATGAGCGGACCCGGGCGCCACCAGCGCCTCCAGCGCCTGTGGTTGTTCAAATTGTGCTGTGGGGCGGCTGTGACGGTGGTGCGACAGCTGGTGAGGGGGATGCTCGGCAAAGTTGCCAGCAAGGGAAGGTGGGGGAAATCGGGAGGAGCTGGTAGCCTGGGATTGCTGGGTGTGTGGCGACGCGTGCCGCAAAACGCAGCCCCGCTGCGCACTGCGCCGCGCCCGTCATGCCAGGTCATCAACTCAGCCGACCCGTTTGTCCAAACGAGATGTACGCGCACGCGCGCGCCTGTAAGAACTCCGCCTTCACGCTGCAGCAGAGACAGCCGTTCGCAAGCTCCACCCACTGCGGCACCGCCGAAGCCGCGCCAGCCTCGTCCTGCACGAACGCGCGCTCGATGTCGCCCTCCCCCCCAAACTCGTTGAGGATGACGGCGATGCGGCGGCCGTGCCTGGCGGTGAGGATGTGGCGCACGAGGGTGGTCTGCGGGGGCAGGGGCCGAAGGGAAGGGTGCGGCGGGGACGGATG
>NW_014011066.1:4553-9356 GCF_000611645.1 Monoraphidium neglectum
GGGTGGGAGGGCGCAGGGGGACATTGTCTCTTGCCAGGACTGGGCAGCACGGCAGGCAATGCTCGTCTTGTGGGGATGGGGGTGCATGTCATGCTGCCCACGACCCCCAGGAGGCCGCGCACCTTGCCCGCGCCCAAGAACCCCGTGATGAGGGTCACGGGGACGGGCGGCCGTGGGCCAGCCTTGTCGGCCGAGGCGCTCGCGGCCGCCGGGAGCGGCACTGGCAGCGGGAGCGCCTCTGCTTCGTCTGCGGAGCAGAGCAGCAGGGTCAGCTGCCGGCGTCTGCGCACACATCCAACTACTTGTTTTGAGCCCCTTACGCACCCTCCTCAAGGGGAAGGGCCTCTGGAGGGCCCTCGCTGTCAAAGTCATCTGACATGGTGCAACCGATACAAATATGTCAGGGGCATGCTCTAAAATGTCCATAAATCTCCGACGTGTAGACCAAGGTACGGTACCTTGAAGGAAGCACCGAGGTGGGCGCGTGCGGGCACGATTGGTAACCGCGATCTTGATCTTGGGTGACAGCGTCTCAAGTCCCAATCCAAGCATAATCGTTATTCTAGTCGTCCATATAATCCGTTGCGCCAGCACTTGAATACAGACGCCAGCAAAGATGAATTTCTCTCCAGAGGCGGTCGCGGGGATGAAAGAAGAGCACAGAGCGGCTTTCTTGGCGCAGTTGGAGCACATGCAGATCCGCGACAGGTGCGGTGCCCTGGCAGCCACCATGCGCAAACCGGCGCCGGCAGCTGCAGCGCAGCGCAAGCTGCTCGCGCCACCTGAAGAGCCCAGGGCTTCTGCACGAGCTGGCGCAGCCGAGTGGCGTCGCAGCTGCGGGCATGTTCCACTCGCCGTAAAATTCAGCCTGGACGCTGCGTATGGCCAAGCGCCCCCTGCGGCATGTGCTGTGCCTGCTCGGCCGGCCACCCACAGCCTGGGCACCCCAGTCGACACGGCGCGCCCTTTCCCTCCCGCAGCATGCGGCTGTACAACAACCTCGTGCAGCGGTGCTTCAACGACTGCGTCGACGACTTCCGCAGCAAGCACCTCTCAGATGCCGAAGAGAAGGTGCTTGGTGTGATTTGGGTGGAGGCAGGAGAGCAGGGTTGGGGATCGTAAAGACGCGACCAAGAGCGAGCGACTGGCAGCAGAGGGAGGCGTCTTACTCAGGGCTTGCCAATGCAGCATGCATACAGCGCTTGTGTCCGGCGGTGCCCGTAGTCTCACCCCCGGGTCAAGCAGGGGAGTTCTGGGCCAGGGCCGGTGCACCGGCAACGCAGGCACGGGCTGGCCCCTTGTCGGGGCCAGTGCCCCATCCACCGCCGTCCCTGTCGCGCTGAAACCCTCCTGTTCACCACCCATATCCCTGTACCCAGTGCGTCAGCCGGTGTTGCGAGAAGTTCCTCAACCTCAGCGCCCGCACTGGGCAGCGCTTTCAGGAGCTCTTTTCGGTGGGCATGGCGTCTTGTCGCGCTGGTTCGCGGCGTGTAGTTGCGCCCACACAGAGTCCGTTGTTGAGCAGAATTCGGGACCTCTCTTGTCGTGGCTTGAACGCCTGCGAGTGACGCCTCTGGTCAGCTACATGTGGAATGTCGGCACTTTGGCATGCCGACGTTGCACAACCCCCAACTTCACCTCGCCCCGCAGGAGATGGAGCAGAAGGCAGCAGCTGCAGCGGCAAAGGGGGGCAAGCGGTAGCAGGACAGCGCCTGCCGCGCTGGACAACTGCGTGTATTTGCACAGTGCGGCATTCCTTATCAGTTTGTGTCGTGTTGCATACGCGTTGGCAGGCAGGGCGTCTTTCTCAACTGTCAGTAGCAGGCGGGGTGCGTGGAATGAATTGCAAATGGTCGCAGATTGTAGCGTGTAATGTGAGCATGCAGGATACGTGGGGCATTGGCATCAGGGGCTGAAGGTGTGCTCGGTATTGCGTCCAGGTCTATCATTGCGTTCGAAACAACTGGTGCGGGCTGTGTGTGCAGTATGCAACACGATTGCTCACACGAAGCAACAGCACAGGCTTAAGATGCGCTCAACTGTCTAAAACTCAGCCTGAGATTGATCAATTAGTGCCCACAGAGGGGCACCGTTTTCACAAGGGCTTGGCGTCTAGTGCTTGGTGGCGGCTGTGATAGTCGCAGCGGATTCGCTTTTTTTGGAGGGGGGGGGCAGGACGACAGGCACAGTATTGCGTCTCTTGAGCCAGCGGCGCTGGCGAGGTGCAGCGCGTTTGCGTCGTTTATCTACAAACAAGTTGTGCTTGCATCATGCAGCAATCCCCTAGTGCCACCAAGCGCTACCTGTTTGGGGCTGCACAGAAGGTTGGCCCCCAACTGCCGCTTGTGTGACGTCACGTCCTGGCGTTGGGTGCAGATGGCCAGTCGGCGGCCAGCTGGACGCGGTGCAACGTTTTGAAGTAATCAACGTGTACATCAAGCATGCGGCCGGCAAGCTTCGTGCGACGGCACGGTGGCAGCAGAGGCGGGAGCTTCCTGCCGGCTGCAGGGCAGGTGGCAACATTCAATGTATATCATTCAATCAAAGATCTCACCGTGTATTACTATACCAGTCTTATCAAAAGATCATCCCCGCGGTCGCAACTCACGACGTAGGGTGTGTCGATCATTGTGCCCCGAGCTTTTATGCGAGAAGAGGCACGCGAGCGTAACTTTTGTTTGCGATTTGTGACACGCATGTGGCCCTCGACCAAGCTCTTCGCCAAGCGCAGCCAGACGCCCGCGGCCTGCGAGCTTGACACAAAAGCGCAGTTGCGCCTCCTGATGCGGCCGCCCCCGCCCCCACGGGCGCGCGGTCTCGCCGCCCTCCGCGCCGCCTTCAGCGTCTTTGCCGCCCGGGCCCCCGTGCTGCGCGCCGGCAGCGCCGTCGACGGCGGCGCGCCCGCGTGGGTGCAGCAGAGCGCGATGATGGCATCCAGCCCCTCATCCCTGGGCATGGCCCTGCGCCCCGTCCTGGGCATCAAGCTGCGGCTGCACGAATCCATGCTGCGTCAGCGCGGCGGCCATGCGGCGGCGCTGACCCCGGAGGCGGCCGAGGCGGAGTGGGGCGCGGCGCTGGAGCCTGCGTGGGAGGAGGAGGTGGGCGACAGGTTTTATGGACGGCACGACCAGTGGCGCGCCCAGGTGGAGATGGCGGCGTTCGAGATGGTGGAGTGGTGAACGGGCCGTTGCAGGATGTTGCAGAGAGAGGGTGCCATCCTTCAGCTTCCGCGAGCGCTGGCTGCGGTTTTGGAGGGCGCGCACTTGCGCGGCGCCTCCGCTCGCATCTCATTGTTACCTACACGCTGCGCCGTCTCCTCATACCTTTGCCTTGCTTGGTATTCGTTGGTATCCTTCATCCTACATAGCACCCCCTTTCTACAAAGGAGTACATCCATTGTATTCGTTCCCCCCAAACAAGCCCGTCTTCTGCCTCGCTTCTGTGGCACCCCTGCAAGTGGTGACACTAGTCCAGGTTGAGTCTGCAGCGCTAGAGTTAGCACCCGCCTTACGCAGGATGCCCCCCCGTGCACTCTGTGCTGCATTTCTGGCCAGCTAGTGGCCCTTTATGGGTACTGGCAATGCCACACACTTGCACCCTGGCCCTACACCTGTGCGGAGCACTGTGTACAAGGTGACAAAGGGCCATCTCCTTGACAACGACTGCACTGCACCCCAACACTCGGGCCTCAGCTTGTTTCTCTTTGCGGTTCCTTGAAAATTCCTTCTATGACACAATAAATAACACATTTGCGCCCCATGGCTGCCCTGCTCGTCGCCTGCTCCTCACATGGCGCGTCAATTATAGAATTCTGACAGTGAGCATTTTCTTTGGGGCCCCAAGTTGTTTGTGTAATGTTCAGAAATCTTTCAAGCAGCAGCATTACACTCAAACCAATAGGGCTTGTGCCAACCGCAACTGTTGGCTGTGCGACAGCATGCGCGTGATGCCGGGGGCTATGGAGTTCGGTGCAGTGTGGTGTCCCTTAAGCAAAAGGGTTGTCGGCAAGCCTTGATCAGCAGGCAGGCCAGGGGTGGTCCATCAAGCGAGTCTAGGCAGTGGCGTCGGCGAAGCGCTTGGAGACGGCGTCCCAGTCCACCAGGCTGCGTTGGGGGAGGGATTTGGAGGGACGGGGGGTGGGGGGGGTGACAAAGGGGCGAGGCATCAGCAAACATGACGCCGCCGACTCGTGGGCGTGCCCGGGGCACTGTATCCGCATGCACGGATTCGGCACACTACGACATCATCAGATGGGGTCAGTGTTGTGCAGGGGTTGGGGTGGGAGGAGGCTCACTTGCTGACGACGGTGTCGAAGTAGTCGGGCCGCCTGTTCTGGAAGTCGATGTAGTAGGCGTGCCTTGGGGGTACCACGGGAGGGTGGGGGTGTGGTTGCGGTGGCGTCAGGTTGCTTGAAATTGATTGATTAGTGCTTAACTTTCAGGTCGCATCACACTGGGGTGGGCTGTGACGGGTGCGATGACCAGACACAGGTGCACATGCGTGCAAGGCAGCACACAGGCATAGGCCGGCAAGCATGGGTGCCAGCCAGGGCTGCGGTGCGCGTCCTGATCAGCCACCAGCCACACAGATCCGTCTGCCCCCACTCCCCGGGTTCGGCCCCGCGGCGCTCACTCCCAGACGTCGACGGTGAGGATGGGGCTCTTGCCCTCCACGACGGGGGTCACCGCGTTGGGGGTCTTCTCGATGCTCAGCTTGCCGCTCTTGTCGGCCACCAGCCACGCCCAGCCGGAGCCGAACTGGGTCAGGGCCGCGGTCTTCAGCTGGGCCTGGGGAGGGATTAAC
>NW_014011065.1:0-8766 GCF_000611645.1 Monoraphidium neglectum
TCTGCGCGCCGCGCCGCGAGCAGCGCGGCGCCCAGCGCGCGCGCCGCGTGCTGCGGGTGCGCGACGGCCGCGCGGGCGGCGCCGTGCGCGGCCAGCGCAGCTTCCAATGCGCCCGCCGCCTCGGCCGCGCCGCCGCTCAGACAGACGCGCGGGGCTCCCCACAAATGCCGCCGCAGCACCCGCCACGTCAGCGCACCCCCCTCGCCGCCGCCGCTGCCGCCGCCGCTACCCGCGGATGCGGCCCCATGTGTCCCGGAGGGCCTGTTCGAAGAGCAAAGGGGTTCCGCTTCGGCTGCCACGGCCGCATGCGTGTGCATGCCGGGGCGGCCGAGGACCCGGCCCCTGCTGCTGCCACCAAGCCCGTCGCACCCCGCAGGCCACGCGGCCCCGTTGCAGGCCCCGCTGTGCGGCGCCCGCGCTCGGCGGCCGCCGCTGTCGCTGCTGCTGCAACCGTGGATGCATGGGGCGCCTGCAGGGTCTGCGCAGGCAAGTGCAGATGCCGGGGGGCTGCCCAAGCTCAAGGCCGCGGCCACGCCCGCGGCCGTGCCGGATGCCAAGCCGCCGCGCCGCCCGGTGCCTCGCACGCGCTCGCCTGTCGGCGCAGCAGCCGCCAACAACTCTGCCTCTGCGGCCGCTGTGGCTCCGGCCTCTGGGCCGGGACCACCGCCGCGATCGCTCCTGCTCCTGCTCCTGCTGTTGTCGCCGCTGCTGCCACTGCTGCCGCCAACCCCAGATCCCGGGGCGGCTGCTGCCGCCAGGGGGCCCCGCACCACCTCCATAACCAACCTGTACACGGCAGCATCCCCCTGGCAGCGGCCCCCAACACCCCGCCGCCTGTCCAGCGTGACGCGCAACCACCCTTCCTGACCCTGCTCCTCGTGCTGCTGCTGGTGCTGCTGGTGCTGCTGGTGCTGCTGGTGCTGCTGATGCGGCTCCTCACTCTGCTGCTGCCGCCGCCGCCGCTGCCACGGGTTCTGCGCCCCGCCGCCAACGCCAGCGCCCAGATGCGCCAACACCTCCAGCGCCCTGAGGGCGCCCCCGCCGCCGGTGGCCGACAGCACCGCGCGTCCCTCCCTCGACAACAGCGCGGCCGCCGCCGCGGCGGCCGCGGGCGCGGCCGTGCGGGCGGACACGCGGAGGAGCGCGGCGCCGGACGGCGTGCGCGCGTGGCCGTCGGGCGCGAGGCGCCAGCCCTCCCGCAGATCCCTCTGGGTCCAGCCCGGGGTGGGTCTCCTGGAAATGGGGTGTCCAGTGGTGTGCGTTGGGGGGGGGGGTATGGGGAAAGGGTGGGCGGGAGAGGAGCGCGCGTCGCAGCCGTCCGGGTGCCTGCTGTGCCGAGGAGCTGGGGGCGGCGCCGGCCACAAGATAGTGCAAGGGCGCACGAGCAGTGCCGACAATGCGCTGCCAGCAATTTCAGTCGCGATTCGTCAAGCCCCCAGAGCTGCCGAGGTCGACATTTAAAACACGAGGGCGAGCATCATCGAGCACAGCAGCGACGAGCTGACACTCACTCTCGCGGACGCGCCGGGCGCGGCCAGGCCGCTGCGCCGCCCCCCCGCGCGGCGACGGCGCTTATGACGTCGCACGCGCTGGCGTCGCCGCCCTCGCCGGCGTAGCCGCCCAACGAGCGCCTGCTGCTGCCGCCCAAACGGCTGGACGACCCCCAGTGATCCGCATCCAAATGATCGCCCCAATCCCAGCTGCCGCCAGAAGCCACTGCCGCGTCTGGCCGCACGGTCGCCGCCTCCGGCCGCCGCGGTGGGCGCCGCCACTCGCCGGCCCGCGCGGCGCGTGTCTGGCGCGACCTGCTGTGCCGGTGCTGCTGGTGCTGCTGGTGCTGCTGGTGCTGCTGGTGCTGCTGCTCCTGCTGCTGCTGCCCTGCAACTGCATCGGCAGGCATTGCTGGTGGCGCCTCGCCCCGGCCACTCACGCTTGGCAGACTGTCTGACGTGGCGCCCTTCAGTGTTTGCGCCAGCGTCGCCGCAACTGCCTCCCCTGGGGAGGCGAGCTGGAGCCCAGCGATTTGGGTCTGGCCACCCGCACCTAGCCTCAGCAGGAGCTGATGCTCGTGCTCGTGAGACTCTTGCTGCTGCTGCTGCTGCTGCTGCTGCTGCTCCTGTTGCCGCCCCTGCTGCTGTTGTAGGTAATGGTGCTGCCGTTCCCGCTGCTGCTCCCGCAACAGCGCCTCGCGTTCCTGCTGCTGCTCAAACGCGAGCGGCAGCTGGTCGCTGGGCGGCGCGTGCAGCCGCCGTCGCTGGCGGTGCTGCCGCTGCGGCAGAGCGAGGTGCGCCCCCAGCGCATGCACCTCCAAGGAGCACCTGCCGGGCGACCACATCAATGTTTCACAATCAGCAAGTTGAGGCCATGAACGCTTCATCGGAACACATCCACCGGTGGCCACACAGCACTCTGCGAACCTTCGGCCGGTGCCTGCCCTCCTGCTGGCAACGGCGCTCCCACGAGCCTGCTTAGGTGTGCGCAAGCGGCCAGACACAGGGGCATTGTCTCCCCAAGCAGTACGCGGGTGGTCGGTGGCGCACCCGTCCACGTCATTGTGGTGATGAGGCGCATCGGCGTAGATCTCGTGCACGCCAGGGTGGCTGGTGGCGAGCGCGGCGTCCGGCGTGAGTGTCCGGCTAGCAGCGGCACGCGCCACCGCGTCGACACGTGGCCGCTCACCCGCGCGGCACGGGTGGCGCGGCGGGCAGGCACGCCTGCGCAGTGGCACGTCAGGGTGGTCAGCGGCGAGATGAGGTCACTTAGAGAGTGTTGTTGAGGTAAAAACGTCCTGATCACACAGACAAGGCCGCTGCAGACGACCGAGACCGTGCTACTGTGCCTTTGCCACACCTGAGAGGCCCCACTGGCCGTTGCCGGGCCACAACTGAGTTAGCTACGCCACAGCATGATTCTGAAGGGCCCGTGCGTGCTCCTGGTGCGTTGCTGGCTCTGTTCGGAGCCAGCATTTGCTCGGCCGCTTCCCGTGCGCTCCGTCACGCGCTCATAACACGTAAAACATCTACTCATAAGCTACGACTTCACAGAAACGAGCCCTGCTTGCTGCTGTCCCGCGACCCGCTGGGCCCTCTACGAGCTGAGGCTTGTGCCAGCGCAACAAGACTCTCAGACTGACATCACGTCTACCTTCGCATAGGCTTCAGCAGCATCGGGTTTGATCTCCACTGCTGAAGTGCCTCCTCGGCTCCCGTCGACGAGGTGGTCGTCGTAATGATCCAGTAGGGGCCAAGTGTGAAGCCTTGCGTGGAAAAAAATGGCATCAACGTTGGTTGCCGTTGGCAGCTCTGAGCGCGCAAGATCTGGTGTTTGGGTGGCAACAACATTGCCGGTTCAGGAGTTCTCTTCGACACGTTTCACTCGCTGCACCACCAAGCAGGCAGGATGGTCTGAACAACTAGCCAGTAATGCGAGTGATCCTCTGTGCTCCTGTGAAGTATACACCAGTTCCCCCCTGCCCCGTCGTGACTGCTGAACAGACTCTGGTGCCGTCCTCCATCATACCAGTGCTACAGGGCCCATAGCACTGGTTATCTTGAGCATGCAGCATGACGTGCCAGCCGATGCCTGCCCCTGCTATCCACTGCTGCTGACTGCTGCTTGCAGCAAGCCAGCACAACGCGGCGGCTGGCGACGGGTCTGCGCACACCAAAACCATCAGCAGGGCATGTGCAAACCTGGAGGGCACAGCCGCACTGACCTTGCTATGCCTCCTCCGCGCAGCCGCGCAGCCTGATCCTGTGCTGCATCAGCATTGCACGCGTGCTGGTATACTGCCGGTGATGCGGGGTGCTTGCTGCTGCCAGACCATTTCGAACCGTTCGCAGACTGATTACGCAGGCAGCCACACATGGTGCGGAGGAGCTGGACTATCTCTTGTGCACAAAGGAGCACAGGTTGTAGCCAAAAGTGTTGCGCATATCACGATATCAGTCTGCACCATTTACAGTATTCAGCTTTGTCCAGCAGCGGCTTGCAAGGCCTCCTCATTTCTGCAGATTTGCTCGAGTATTGGCTCGGTGCTTCAGCCATGCCGCTGTACCTCGATCTTCACCATGTTGCGCATTTCGCGTTGCGCATACCGGATGCGACCCGCCCCCGCATCGTGCTGCATGCACCTCACAACCCCGACATGCTCTGCCCATCCCTGCTACTGTACCTGTCAACCTAGCTGCTTATCAACGCTCATGCCTCTGGCTTGCTGCTTCCCCTGAATTGCCCCTCTAAGTGACTATCTACAGGATGATGATAGATTCGCAACCCGCGACCACTCCTAACGTGCGCATGGAAGGGGGCGCAAGAACGCACCGCAAAGAAGCCCCATGCGCCAAGGCCCGCCGCTCTGCCAAGGCGGGGACTGACTTGGTTGTGCTGTAGCTTATGATTACTGAGCATTCGTGTATACCACGGGAAGCAGGGTAAGATACGGAAGGCTGATCTCACTTTCACTGATCCAGGGCGTTCAGGGACTTTTCAGAGGTGGTGTGGCAGCAAAGGGATTGCTATATGCATCAATTTGCAGACAATGTACATCCACTGCAGGCTTATCATAGAACGCTTGACTGTTGGGAGCCACTTCGCCAGTGTAAAACATTTGTGATCGTCGATCCCGCCCTCATTTCACGGCAGAGGCCCCGCCAGCCTCTCCGTTTATCGTTATTTTTCTCGAAATCGCTGAACCATGGCTGACTGGGGTGCCCAGGCCGATGCTGCGGGCGAGCCCAGGCGCTATGTGCCGCCCAACCTGCGCTCAGGCACTGCTCCCATGCTCCCGCCTCAGATGGGTGGCTTCCCGCCGGCAGGCGCCCTGCCCTATGGCGCCCCCGGGGCGCCCCCGGGGCCCCGCCCCCCTATGATGGGTGGCCAGTTTGGCGGCCCCCCGCCCTATGGTGCGGGTTTTGGTGGTCCTCGTCGTGGTGGCTACGGCGGTGGTGGCTTTCCTGGAGGCCGCGGAGGCTTTGGCGGGCGTGGTGGTGGTGGGCCTCGTGCTGGGCCGGGCGCTTGGCCTAACGACAGGTGAGGGCGGAGATGCACAGGCAGGTTAGAAGGATTTTGCGGTGCGATCAGGCGGGCTCCTGGGGTGGCCAGTGCCGAGCGAGCCTGGCAGCGGGCGGGGCATGCGCGACGCCGACGGCTGCGCGCCGCGCAAGTTTTTTTTGCTGTGATCGCGTCTGCGCATGGGCCCCCAGCATGTAAAAAGCGCTGTGCAGCAGGCCTGGTGAACCGCAGATGGGTGACCACTCTTGCTGACACATATGGAGGGCGCCCACGGCTCCAGGCGCACACCCGCCCGCGGCCAATGTGCGCACTGCCACCTGCCAGCCAACGCCGCAACCGCCGCTGCCGTCTTGCAGGATGGAGGACCCTTTTGAGCAGGACGAGGCCCGCAAGGCCGAGGTGGGCACCTCAGCCCCTCGTGGCTGCGTACGCCGGGCGACAGCAACGCTCTCCAAGCGTGCGGCGCACCGGCCAGCAAAGCGGGCGGCGCAGCAGCAAGCCCTTGTGCGAGGCGCAGCAGCATGCTCACGCATGCGCCCACCCCTCCCCACCCGCATGCGTGCCTCCGCGCCCGCCCCGCAGTCCGACGCCGTCTTTGGCAAGGAGAACACGGGCATCAACTTCGACGCCTACGAGGACATCCCCGTCGAGACCAGCGGCCACGACGTGCCGGCGCACGTGGACACTTTTGAGGAGCTGGACCTCGGCGAGGGCCTCATGGCCAACATCCGCCGCTGCAAGTACACCAAGCCCACGCCCGTCCAGAAGTACGCGATCCCGATCGGCCTCGGCGGCCGCGACATGATGGCGTGCGCGCAGACGGGGTCGGGCAAGACCGCGGCGTTCTGCTTCCCCATCATCGCCGGCCTGCTCAAGTCGGGCTACCAGCCCACCGGCCGCCAGCGCAAGGTGTGCGCACGGGGCGGGGTGGGGGGGGGGTGTTGCCGGGGGCTGTGCCGGTGCCGCCCTTCAGCGGCGGCGAGGGCTGACGCGGCGGCGGTGTGGGAGGCCTGTGGTGGCGCCCGAGCGCCCGTACCTGTGTGAGCCGACCGGCCGGCGCAGTTGAACCATGCGCGTACGTTGATTTGTAGGTGGCAGCCCCTGGCGGCCAGTCCGTGCGACGCGTGGGAAGCCGATCCCCGCCCCCTCACCCCATACCTACCATCCGCTCGTTCCTGCCCCCAGGCCTTCCCGGCCGCGCTGGTGCTGGCGCCCACGCGCGAGCTGACGAGCCAGATCTTTGACGAGGCCCGCAAGTTCAGCTACCAGAGCGGCATCCGCCCCGTTGTCATCTACGGTGGCGCCCCCGTCGTCAACCAGGTGCGTTCCCCCTCAAGCGTCAGCACGTCCGCCGCTGCCGCAGGCCGCCGACGCCGCCCCAACCGCCGCGCGGTCGCAGTTTCCCGTTGCTGCTGGCCGCCGCTCCAGCCGCCCCGCCTGCAGGTCGGTGCTGCGCCACGCCCCTGACCCGCCCGCGCCGCCCGCCCCTGCCCCTGCAGCTGCGCGAGATTGAGCGCGGCTGCGACATTCTGGTGGCCACCCCCGGGCGCCTGTCGGACCTGATCGAGCGCGCGCGCGTGAGCCTCAGCGCCATCCGCTACCTCGCGCTCGACGAGGCGGACCGCATGCTGGACATGGGCTTCGAGCCCCAGGTGGGGTTGATCCCTGGGTTGATCCCTGGGTTGATCAGGGGCGCACGTCCAGGCTGTGGTGCAAGGGAGGGGGGGGGGGTCGAGAGCTGACCAGAATTTCTCACGTCAGCGCACGCGCAGCGAGGTGTTGTTGGGGACAGAGCCGCGGGTTGACGATGGCACCGGGTCGCGTCAGCTTGCGGGCGGGCAGCGGGGCGTGACGGGCAGTGGGTTGGCCTCTCTGCAGGTTGCAAGGCAACTGTGAACGGCGCCCCACCATGACAGCCCAGCCCTGACACAGCCGATGTCAGCACCTGCGCCGGCTGCAGTTGCGCAATTCTTACAATTGCACCAAAATTTCTCGAATCCCGCCTGATCCGAACCAGCTTCCAAGCATGCCGAGTCTCTGACGTTGTCAAGTCGCTTGCAACGATTTTACAAACCACCAGATCCGTCGCATCGTGGAGGGCGAGGACATGCCGCCGGCTGGCCACCGCCAGACCATGCTCTTCTCCGCCACTTTCCCCAAGGTCGGCCGCGCCCCCGCCCACCCCTCCACCTTCCCGGGCCGCCGCGCCGCCTCATCCGGCCAGTGCAGCCCCGGGCCGGCGCTGCCAGCAGCGCGCTTCTAACCGGCCGCGTCGGCGCCCTGGGCGCTCCGCCCGCCCGCAGCTCGCCGAGCAGTCAGGGCGCCCCTCTCCCACTCCAACTCCCCCCGTAATCCCTACCTAAAACCTTGCCCTCACGCTGTGAACCGCAGGAGATCCAGCGCCTGGCGGCCGACTTCCTGCACGACTACATCTTCCTGACGGTCGGCCGCGTGGGCAGCAGCACGGACCTCATCGCGCAGCACATCGAGTACATGCAGCCCGACCAGAAGAAGGAGACCGTGCTCGACTGCGTCAACACGGTCGAGGTGCGGCGCGGCAGGGCAGGGTGACGGCCTGGATCGGGGGTGGGGGGGAAGGGGGCGCGGCCCCACATTCTGCAAGGGCAATAACCCTGCGGGCAGTGGCCGCACACTCCTATGCAGTCAGAGCCGAGAGCGCTGCCGGGGCTGCCAGGCGCGCAGCGCAGTCGATTGTTGCCGTGGCAGCCGCATCGCCCCGGCTTCTGGTTACTTACTTGACATGGATCCTGGATTTTCCGACAACCGCAGGGCCTGACGCTGGTGTTTGTTGAGACCAAGCGCGGCGCCGACCAGCTGGAGGACTACCTCCTGCGCCACAGCCTGCCCGCCACCTCCATCCACGGGGACAAGACGCAGGCCGAGCGCGAGATGGTGCGCGCCCCCCGCAGCCGCAGCCGCGCGCGGCGCCGGCGCCGGCGTGCTGCAGCCGTGGCCTGCATAGCCGCCAAGCTGGGGTTGGGGCGGGGGCTGCGCGTTCTTGGTTGTGATGGGGATCTGACGAGCTGCTGATTCCCAGGGGGCTGCGTTGGGATCACCACCGCCCAGGCTCTGCGGTTGGCGCGCAGCCCGCTCACCTGGATTCCTGCGCCCCGCCCCGCAGGCGCTGCGCGCCTTCCGCAGCGGCAAGTGCCGCATCCTGGTGGCGACCGATGTGGCGGCGCGCGGCCTGGACATCCCGCACGTCACCCACGTCATCAACTACGACCTGCCCAAGGTGATTACTCCCTCCGGCGGCCTTTCCCCGGCGGCGCCCTAGGGGCCCCGGTCCCAGGGTCGAAAGAAAACCGCGTGCCTCGCCGCCGACGGCCGGCTGCCGCCGCGATTTGGCAGCGGCAGCGCCCGCGACCGCTTTGCGATGGTACTGATCCCGACGCCGCCCTCCCCTCGCCCCTCGCCCCTCCCTTTCCCGCGCGGCTGTTGTCAGGACATCGACGACTACGTGCACCGCATCGGCCGCACGGGCCGCGCCGGCAAGAAGGGCCTGGCCACGGCGTTCTTCACGGACGAGGACATCGGCCTCGCCCGCTCCCTCAACGAGGTGCGGCGCGCCGCACTGCGCGCCTCCCGCCTTGGACCTAGGGACGTGTGTGTGCGCGTTGCGGGCTTCTTTTTCGCGCCGCAGGACTGCCTGCACGCCGAGCCGCCTAAGAGGGCACCGCTCCCGTGGGTCCGCCACCGCCTGCGTGGCAGCTGTGGGCAGCGGCGCTCCGC
>NW_014011064.1:0-7500 GCF_000611645.1 Monoraphidium neglectum
GCCGGCCCCGGCGCCGCCGCGGGCCCGGGCGCGGCCAGCTGCACGAGCGACCTGGTACCGCCCTCGCCCGCCATCAGGACGGCGCCTTCGGCGGTGCCCAGCGCCACCAAGCCGCCCACCAGGAACGACAGGCAGGTGAAGCCGCCGCCGGTGACGCCGCCGGTGACACCGCCGCCGCTGCTGCTGCCGGCGCCGCTCCACCCTCTCGAGTCCGCCTGCAGTGTCCGGCGGGAATGGGGGGGAAGCAGTGGTGATCCAACCAGGCTGACTGTCGCGAAGATTGAGGCATCATGCTAGCAACCCCGCCGCCAACGCCAGCTGCTGGGCGGCCGTGGACAGCTGCTGCCGCAGCGCAGCCATGGGCTCGGCCCTGCCTTGCGGCAACGCAGGGGGCAGCCCCTCTGTGTGTCCTGCGTCTCCCGAAAATTGCCTGGCGCGGCTTGGCTGTCATGCGCAGGCCGCCGCACCCCACCTGCACCGGGATATGCGTCGCCCGCGCCACCGCCGCGGGCCCGCCGCCGCCGGCGCCGCCGCTGCCCCAGTCCAGGCGCAGCAGCCGCGCACCCCCAGGGCCGCCCGCCGCCAGGAGCGACTCATCCCAGGGGCTCAGCGCGGCCGCGGCGACCTCGCCGGCGCCGTCGGGCGGCAGCGCTGCGGGCACAGACAGTGCCGACTGCAGGCGGGGGCGGAGCAGAGCTTGTGTCGTGCCGGCTTCCAATTTGAGACCTCACAACACAATTCAACACGCTTTGCCAGCAGCAAGGGCGAAACCCTGGCTCCCTTCCGGGTATTTGATCCTTCCCGTCGCAGCACATTGCTGCCTATCAGCTTGTGGCTGGACAGGCGGCGTGCGGGCGGAGGTTTCGAGGCCGGCACTACCGGCGCCGAACCCAAGTCTGCCCACCTTGCCAATCTGCCAGCGCCACAGCTGCAGCGTCCAGTCTGGCGCCCCGCAGGCCACGAGCAGCAGCTTGCCGTCGCCGCTGCAGAGCAGGGAGGACGGGGCAAGGGGGGGGGTGAATGTGGGGTGGCGGACTTGCGGGTTTTACCGACATGTGCTGCTGCTGCTGCTGCTGCTGCTACTGCTGCTGCTGCTGCTGCTGCTGCTGCTGCTGCTGCTGCTGCTGCTGCTGTTGCTTTCGGATGCAAGTGGCAACGACGCTCACCTGAAGCTCAAGGCAACCGCCGTTGAGACCGGCGCCCGGCCGGCTGCGCCGCCGCCCGGCCCCGCCCCTGCGCCCTGCTGTTTGCGCGCATTCCCGGCCAGGCCGCCGCGCGCGTCCCCGCCGCTGCCCGCGGCCCCCTCCAGGGGCAGCGACCTCAGCAGCTTCTCGGAAGCTATGCTGTAGACAGAAACCTGGTGGCTCTGGCGGTAAAAAAAATGAGGCGATCCTGCTAGCGTTTAGATTCCAGAAGACAGCGGCCGGCCTGAGTTGTCTTGCTGTGCATGCAGGGACGCAGCGGTCAAGTCAAGGGCGCTCTTGGTGCATTTGGCAACCCCTCAGCACGCGTGTCTGACTACCCTGCCTGCTGGCTTCGCCATAGCTCGTTTTGCACCACACCGTTTGCAAAACGAGGGAGGCATTAGGTGCCGCTCGTGCGGTGCAGCGGAGCGAGGGACCAGCGGCTCCTGACATCAGCAGTCCCACCTGCTTCTGATCATCCCCGTCCTCGGGCCACAGCTCCTCCACCGCCGCCACGAACTTGCGGTTGGGCGATAGCGCCGCGCGGCGCACCGCCCGCACGCGCGCGTGGAGGGGGATGAAGGACGTCTGCGCGGCAGCGGGGGTGGGGGTGGTGGGTCAGGTAGTGTGCCGCGCAGCGAGGGGCGGGGCGGGCGGGTTGCACCACTGGCCGCGCCTGGTGCCGTCGAATGGGCGTCTGCGGTAAGGGCTGAGTGCCGCCTTAAGCAGGGGTCATCCGTGGGTAGGATGATAGTGTGCTGGTCACCGCGCTGGCAGCCCGCGGGGCGGGGCAAGTAGCAGCCATCGCCGCAGCGGCAAAGATGTGCATGCGTGCGTGCGTGCGCGCCTGCTGGTCGTCTTGGTCCAAAATGACGAATTGCAGCCCAGCCAGCAGCAGCAGGCGGCTGCCGTCCAGGTGCGCCACGCAGCCGCGCGCTGCGCCGGCAAAGCCGAAGACGAAGCTGCAGGCGTGCAACACGCGACATGGGCGGCGGACCGGTTGCTCGTCCAGAGAGAGTTTGTGAGGGTGTTGCGCCCAATCTCAAATGCCGTCCGGTCAGTGTCGTGTTTTTTACCAGCACATGCGCAACGCTCCATATCTTATCAGCACCTGGGCTCAATGATGGCCCCATCCGCTGTCGCAGCGGCTTCATCACTCCTCGCTGCTCCAGGGGCGCTCGGGCGCGTCGCGCCGCTCTCCTCTCCATCAGTGCCCATATTGGGCTTCTATGCCGCTTGGTTTTGCCCTGCCAGCATCCACGCACTGCTGGTCTGCATATTTGAGCGAAACTCGGTCAGCAGCAGCTCTGCAGATCAGCACAGTCAGAGTTTCTCTTCTAACCTCTCATGCGACCTGTCTTGTCGTGTCAAATGTCAGTTGTGCACGATTCAAGATCATACTATTGACTTCTAAATCCCCCAAGTCCTGACGCTGATCTACAGTAGTGTTTGGCGCGCGGCTCAATCCAGCAGCAGCTGAGCATCCTAACAGTCCTACCGCCTGAGATAGATAGCACAATACAAGTTTGACATTTGGAATATCCCGTGGAGGAGCTCCCGATCTCCTGATCTACAGTACAGATCCATTTCGACCTGAACCACATCCAACAGTCATGTCGAAGGAAAAGGAGGTAGGCTGTATAGCACACATCCATCGCAACCGCAGCGTGGCGCGGGTCGCCGGCGGTATCGGCGTCACAGCCGCTATTGCTGTCCTGGCGCACGCCCTGCTGCTGACAAGCATGCACAAGCAAGCGCAACCCGCCCGAAAACCTGGTGCACGTTGGCCCCATCAATCGTTGTCACTTAAGTTCGCACCTGCGTGCGGGAACGCAGGACAAGGATGCGCAGACGCTGCTGGAGCTGCGGGACAAGCTGGAAATGAACGGCGCCTACCTGGCCATGGTGCGCGGCCGTGCTCACATGTCACCCAGCAGTGTTCATGGGTCATGGGCAGCCCCTCATAATGCTTGCGGTTGGGCTGAACAAGCGGCCCTGGCATTGCTGATACGGGGCTCGCTGCGTGCGTGCGCGAACATTCGTGCGTGCGTGCCTGTGTCTGCGACTCGGGGGCGGGATGTGTATGTGTTGTGCGTGTGTGTTCCCATTCATGCGCACGCGTGCGTATAATCGGCCCCAGCAGCCCCACCCTGCCTCAGCACGCCCACGCCAAACCAGTCTCGTCACACGCCATCCCGCCTGGCTCAAACCCCTCCAGGTGCAGAACCAGCAGCGGCGCACGGGCGTCAACCTGCGGAGAGCGCAGCTGACCCTGGACGAGGTCCAGGCGCTGCCAGAGTCCGTGGCCATGTACAAGGCGGTCGGCAAGGCGTGAGTTGCGGCGGCGGCGGAGGCAGCGGGGCGTGCAGCCGGGGCCAGCTTTGGACGCCGTCCACAGAGGGCCGTTTTTCTGTGATTTGGTAGCCGCTGATTGGGTCGCCGTGCCACTGGGCCGCTCGGCTGCTGCGTACTCCTATGGGCAGGGGCGCAATCACACGGTGCTTCTCAGCACTAGTATCGACCCCAGCGAGGCACCCCACAGCGTGTTACCCTTTCCTGCCCGCTGCCGCCCCGCAGCTACTTCCTGGCGCCCAAGGCGGAGCTGGTGTCTGAGCTGTCGGGCGACGTCAAGGCGGGCCAGGACCAGGCGGCTGAGCTGGAGCGGCAGCAGGAGCGCGCGGTCAAGGCCATCAAGGCGATCGAGGGGGAGGTGGCCGAGGTGGCGCGCGGCAACCCGGGGGCGCAGCAGGCGTTCCGGCGGCTGATGGGGGGCGCGTGAGGGGTTTGAGTCTTGTGATGCCGCGGCGGTATACATGCCAGGCCTTGCCTTGCTGTAGGCTGGTTTGATTTTGTAATGTTTTGCAATGCAGCTGGAAACGAGTGTTGGTGCAGCTGGACGGGTGGCACACAAGTAACACCCCTGACCCATGCAGCCGGTCGGTGCATGGGATGGTGCGCAAGACTGAGGGTGGAACGCACCAAGGATTTCAGGCCTGGTTCTTGTGGGAAGGGGAAGTTAAAGCAGTGTAGAGCGCAAAGTGGGGTCGGCATGTTGGCCAGCCCAGCTCGAGCTGCTGGTGGGGCCAGCAAGTGGGTACCGCAGTGATGTTTCAAGTTCCTCCGTCTGAGCATATACAGTTTGGAGCATACCGGTAGCATATGCTAGTGATCCACATGCAAGTCCCCATCTCTGGGCAGATCTACAGTTGCGAGAAAAGCAGAGCGCTCAACATGCGCGCAAGGGGTGAGGATGTGATTTGGGAGCGCTCACGGAGACAATTTGAGCCATTTGGTGGCGTTTGCGTGTTAGCAGTGTTGCTGCTTTTGCCGCAGTCATGCTGCACGTCGTCGCAGCACCTGTCCCCTGCCGCAGCATACTGCCATACCACCGCTGCAGCAACCTGCCACATCGGCGCCCCTAAGACTCACAATCCAGCGTGGAGTGTAGAGGTGCGGGTCAATGAAGCAAAAGTGTGGAGTTTGCGCCCACCGCCACACGCTGGGCAGGGCCAACCGCACCGTGCTGCAGCCTTGGACGACACTGTTGCATGAAAGTGCAAGCTTGTGGTGCGCGTTGGGGTTGCAGCCGCCGTCACGGTGCACGGGGCACCTTTGTAACCTAGGTGATGGATTGTTGGCTTTATTTTACGACTGGAAACGAGTGGGAAGCCCTTGCGTTGAGAGACGCTTGTCAGTTGTCAACGCTGTTGAATGGACTTCCTGTAATCTCAGCACTGTGCAGGGCGGTGCGCTGCAGCAGCTGCGGGCAGGTCCTGTGCATGGCACCCGAGGTGGAGCGTGGCTCCTGAGCCGCAGCATGCAGCTGAAGTGCCCGGGACAGTGATGGGCAGCCCCTGATCGCAGTCAGCATGCACCTGCCTCACAAGGAATGCGCATGTTCCAAGCTTGTAAGCTGTCGCAGGATGCAGGAGGCTGCCATGCTGGTTGCCCTGCAATTAGCGTAGGCCAGGGTTTGAACCCAGCTCATTGGGAAGGGAACACGCATTCGGCGGAAGTGCAATGCCGAGTGCATGCATGTCAACGGCTGCAGCAAGCTGCAGATCCGCGACCCCATCAGAAATTTGTATGATCAAAACTTGGACATTGTCCAAGTTATCAGTGATCAAACTGATAAGAACAGATACTACACTTGATCTTAGCCAAAAGGCCGAGAAAGGTATGAGGATGAAGGGGACCGCCAGTCTCCAGGGCGGAGCGACGCTATAGCAAATTTGCGCCGCCGCACGGAGGCGGGGGCAAGGCTGCCATGTCATCGAATGCGCATAAGCAGGTGGCAGTCCTACCGCTCATACAAATCAACGATGCTGCTATTGAAAAGGATGGCTGGGATATCTGCCAAGCGCACATTAAACTGGCAGCGCAGGATCGCTTTGATCTGAGATTGCCGCGTCTTCTGATAGCGAGCGGTGCATGTGGATGCTGCACGTCTCGCAGGACGCATGGTGCAGGTTTTCTCGCCTTTTAGTTTGAGTACTGCGCGTGGTTCCACCAGGGCGCAAGCAGCCGTCAACCGCTACTTCCCGCCGCACATCGGAGCTCAGCTCAAGCTGTGTCCCGAAGCTGCCCAAGTGCACTGTCACCGTCAACTCGCCCCGCGATGGAAACTTCAGCTGTATCACGAGAAATTACTGGCCTGAGCTGCGCGGCTTTCTTGATTCAAGTGTACGCAATTACATGATTGACAAGGGTTCCCTGGTGATGCAGGCAGCAGGCCACAACTGCCCCTGCCTGCTGCCCGACCAGAACTTCGCCCACGCCCCTACTGCAGCAGCGCCCCACTGGCAGCGTCAAGGCCTTGTGTAGGTCAGTTACACATCTTGTCATTCACTAACACGTCATTTGTTCGCTTGCACGATTTGTTGAGACAAGTGCTCCCCTGATATTTGAAAATTGGCGTGCACCGCTCATGTGCACTACTGCATACAAGTACGGTATTGCACAGGTTGTGTGGCGCGGTTCAACGACACACAATACACCACGCGACTCGTATGTGTCAGCCCTGCGCTGCCCACAGCAAGTATCACCAAGAAACACACAACTTTCAAACTCTGCCGCGCTCCCTGTCCCTGCCCGCACGGTGCTTCATGAGTAATCCAGCGCCCACCGCCGCCCGTCAGCCTCGCAAATCAGACGGCAAACTTGCATCACTGCACGCCACACAGACGACTCCCACGTTGGCACGACGTGGGGGGTGCCGCCGTGGCCACCTTAGCCGCCGCAGCCCCCGCAGCCGTGCGGCCGGGGCCGCCCCGCTCCTCGCTGTCGCTGCCCACGCACACTGCAATACCTGCTCCGCGGGCCTGGGCCCTGGCACCGACGCCGCAGTCACGGCTGGCAAAGCCCTCACGCACCGCCACCAGCATTGCTGCGGCCACCTTGCCGCTGCCATGCGCGGCGGACAGCGCGGGAATGACAACAAACGACACAGCATCCGCCGTCGCGGCGCCCTCTTGAGGCGCCCTCGCCGCCGGCGCTCTCCGCTTCGCTGCCCCCCCCGCCCCCGCCACCAAGGCCGGCGGCCCCAGCCACGGCCTCCCTGGCCGCGCCCGCATCCGCAGAGTCGCAGGCGGGCTGGCAAGCCGCGACCCGTTTCGAACGTGCTGCTGCTGCTGCTGCTGCTGCTGCTGCTGCTGCTGCTGCTGCTCGCCCCTAGGGCGCTGCAGGCCCCCTTGAGCCCGGGCGCCTCGCCCGCACTGCTGGGGCCTGCCGACCTGCTAGACCCGCTCGGCGACACGGCATTGGGCATCGTGTTTGCCCCAACGCGTGGCAGGCTGCCACGTCCGTGTCACCAGCGGCACAGCAGCCCTCGCCCTCGGCCACGCCGCTGCAGGCAGCAGTTAGAACACAGGCTGCTGCTGCTGCGGCTGCTGCTGCTGTGGCTGTGGCTGTCTGATGTGCTGCTGTGCCCCCAGCCCATGGCCAGGCCGCCCGCCCCACTGTCACCGCCCCGGCCCGACCTGAGCGCGGTACCAGTCCGCCCTGTAGGCGTGCCAATGCTCCTCCTCCACCCGCAGCCGCGCCACCTCGTCACCCGAGGCGGCACAGTCGCGCATCAGCGCCGCGGCGGCCATCCGCCCGTCCTCCACCCTGCCCCTCCAGCTCCTCGTTGTACGCCTCCAGGGCCCGTGCCGCCGCCACCAGCCGGCCGACCTCGGCGCGCAGCCGCTGCTCCTCGTCGCACCGCGCCGCGTCCGCCGCTGGACCTCGGCCGCCGCCGCCGTCAATGCAGCGTCCCGCTCCTGGGCGCGCCCAGCGCCCTGCTCCTGCTGCGGCCCCGGCCCCCTGTCCAGCCGCT
>NW_014011063.1:0-3498 GCF_000611645.1 Monoraphidium neglectum
AGGGGCGGGCCAGCCCAAGATGCTCCACAGAGTAGCGCGGCACAAGTGGTCTGGAAGGTGTGGCGAGGGCAGCGTACCAAATTGAGAGAGGCAGGATGGCGACACCACCGGAGATCACCCATATGCCGTGAGTGAGACCACCATTTGGAGTGGCCATCATATCACATCTGCGCCCAGCAAGGCAAGTGATGTGTTTGTGGCGCTGGGCATGTGAACCCTCCCGGACACCCTTCCTCGTGCCGGGATCAAGCGCGTTGCATGAACCCAATTATGTATTGATCATCTTCATATCGGACACTATTGAGCATGCGAGCAGACATGAGTGCTGAGACAGTTTGAATCCGGGTGACGTCAGGAGGGGCTGGCTGTCCATTGTTGACACCGTGATCCCATCGCGTCAACGTCGTAGTTTGCTTTGAGGTCACCGAGACGGCGCTTACAGTGTGCATGTACCTGTAGGCTTGTGGAGATCTGGCCCGCAGTGAGTCGATAATGCTCACGAATGGCATGTCGGGCTTTCGTGTGGCCATCCAACACTCTGAATGGCCCATATATCTGGTGTACTGCCGCATGCGCTGGCACTCAGCTCCCCGTCGGAGCGCCCCTTGTGCAGTGCTGGTGTGCGCCGCTGCCGCCTCTGCCGCCTCCGCTCCTGCTATGCTTCTGCTGCTGCCCCTTGAACCCTGCTCCGATGATCCCGCGCCACCACTCGCACCGCCTGTAGGCGCCATGAAGAAGCGCGCTGCAGATGACGGCCCAGAGGGGCCACACCCGAAACGCATGGCGACTGCCCTGGACGCCGCGGCGCGCACAGCGGTGAAGGCGATAGAAGCCGGCCGCATGCCGTCGGAATTTGACCGCCCTGTCGTCCTCTCGCTGCTGATGCGCGCCCTTGCGGCGCCGGGCGCCTCGGCAGCTGCGGTGGAAGGCGCGTCCGGCGCGCTCGTCCTGCTGCTGCAATCTGAGGATGACGGCGCCGCCGCCGCGGCCGAGCTGCTCGCAGCAGGCTCGCTGCACGCGCTTGCGGGCGCCCTGGGCGCTGCCGGGCGCGCCCCGGGCGCGGCTGTGCGGGTGCTCGGGGGCCTCCTGATGGCGGCTGGCGACATCAGCGCACGTGTTGCCATGGTCAGGCGGATGGCAGACACTGATGGCATGCTGAGCGGCCTGGTGGCCACCCTCCCAAACGAGGACGACCCTGAACCAGCCGAGTGCCGCACGCTGACAGCATCCATCCTCAGCATGCTCGCGATGCCCGAGGGCGCCGCCGCCCGTATCGCCGCCCTCCCCGGCGCCGCCGCCACCCTCGCAACGGCGGCGCTCTCAGAACACGCAGCGGGCGCCCGCCTGCACCCGTTAGTCACGGTGCTGGTGCAGATTACAGGCGAGGGGGCAGCGCGGGCGTGGGCGCCGGCGGCCATGAATCGTGTGATTGACGTCATGGCTCTCGCGGCAGATGACGCCGAATCGGCGGGGCTGGCAATGATAACGCTGCAGCGGCTCGCACTCGCCGGCGGCGCGGCCGCGCGGCGCATCGCCGCACACCCGGCCGCCATGCGCGCGATGGCAAATGCGGCCGCCGGCGCCGCGGACACAGTTGCGCGTGGCGCGGCCGAGGCTGCGCTGCACGCCGTCACGAGTTCCTGCGCCGAGGCAAAAGCTGCCGTGGCATCGGCGCTCGCGGCGTTGCTGGTGGCGAATGACGCCGCGTCCCGCGACCGTGCACGCGCGCTGTTGCAGGGTGCGCCGCTGTCGCTGCCGCCGCTGGCGGTCGCCGCGCTGGGCCTCGCGGCCGGCGAGGTGGCGGCGCTGAAGGCAGAGGTGGAGGCGCTGCAGTCAATCCCGGTCAACACGCGCGCGGCGATCGTGGAACTCGCGGCGGCTGTGAGGGGCAGGCCTGGGTAGCTGCGCAAATAGCATCAAGGGGCGAGTCACTTGCACCCCTGTTGTGTGAATGTATTTGTTTTGCACCAGTGTTTTTCTTTTTGACCACAAGCACCACACATGTGATGAGATGACGCAATTTTATGTGCACGCGCCTACCTTGTTTGAGCCGCCTCCATGCTGTTACGTTGAGTGCTTATGTTCGAGGTTGTACTGGCTGTTTGCCCTTGTTTTGCTGCGATTCTGAGCCTCATAATTTATACATATGTACATTCTGTTTAGAGGCAAAGTTCAATTCACTGCCAATTGCAGTTGAGGAGGAAAGGCTGCATGAGCTGAAGTTGTGTTTTGAAGAAGAGGTGCTGCCAAGCAGGCAGGGCTTCACCTCACACGGTCCGTCAGGCAGCGCCATCCCCTGTAGCAAACGTGTGCCAAGGAACCCATGTGTAACACCTGCAACAGTGTGATAATCTTGCCGCACCATCTCAAGCAGGCCGTGTTCGATGGTTCCCCAGGCATGAAATACAAAAGCATGAAGTACAAGAGGGGCAGAACAGCAACAAGGCGTGCAGGGCGAGCAAGTCTATTGCTGGAGTAAGCAGCCTGAGAGGCTGGCACTGCGTAGCCTGCAAATGTCCCAAATTGCGCGGCTGGCCCCTGCCCACACACGTACGCGCCCCTCGGCTACTGTACCCAAGCCACTGACAGGCTGCATCTGTGGCTGCGGCCGGCACACTCGTGGACTGCGGGCTGCACACCTGTGCCGTGTGGCACGTCCGTCCCTGCCGGCCCCGTAGGCGCCGCCCGGCGCGTGCCACCCAGGTGTGCCACTGGGACTCCCAGGGGGCTGGGAGCCGGCGCGCAAGCAAAGGTCGCTGTGGGCAGCACCACAAGTCACAGCGGCCACGCTTGTGCAGCTTAGGCGGCTTTGTTGCCGTGGGCGGCCCCGAGAAACAATGCCAAATGCAGGGGAGCCCCCACACTCATTAATCGTCGGCCTCCAACGGCAAGAAACGCAGCTCTGGTGACGCGGCTCTCAGAGGCCGGCAGGTGCCAGGTCAGCACAGCGAGTCTTGTGCCACTGCTGCCAGCAATGCTGCAGGCTCGGCATGGGCAACAAGGTGTCAACCTACTGGGCCCGTCGGCGGCTCAGCTTGATGCATTAGATAGAGTATCCGCTGACCGGGCGGCCGGCGCCGTGCGCTGTTCCCTCGGGACTTCTTTGATGATGACATCAGTTGACCAAAAATACTACAGTCTTCCCTCGCTACAGTGAACCCATTGGGGGTCGGCGGCACGTTCACTATAGCCGGTTTGTTTGCTATCGCGAAGAGTGAAATCTGGTAGCTGCTGGTTCGCTGTGGCGGGGGACGTCACAATTCTCAGCATTTGAGGGCTGCTTTGCACTGTATGCCAGCAGCCAAGAACCAAGCAAGTTTATTTACCAAAATCAGCTCAATGGGGCCAGAGGGGTGGTAGGCTGCCTCGCCGGCTGCCCCACCGGCTGGAAGAAGTTGCGTATGTCCTGCTGCTTGCGCTGCAGCAGGGACGCCACAATCGCCCTATCAAGCCGCTCCTGCATGCTGGCAAGCACAATGCCATCCTCTGGCGTAAAAA
>NW_014011063.1:4103-7349 GCF_000611645.1 Monoraphidium neglectum
GTCCCACAGGCTCTGACCACAGCGCGCCTGCATACAGTGAATCTGGGAGGCCTTTGGCGTTCGCTATAGCCGTAGTGAATATTCGCTGAGGCGGGGTGGATTTGTGTGGCGAGCGATCGGGGGTAGCGGCGGCGTTCGCTATAGGCAGGGTTTTCGCTATTGCGGGGTTCGCTGTAGCGAGGGAAGACTGTACCCAAGGCCAAGAATCAGGGCAATCAAATGGGCATGATCAGCACTTGAAAGTTCTGGATCAGCCGTTCAGCTTGTGCTGCACCGCGGAAAGCCGGTCGAGCCGAAGGTGCTGCACACACGGCCACAACACAGGTGGTCTGGAAGGTGTGGCGAGGGCTGCGTACAAAGCCCGAATGTTGAGAAAGGTAGGGTGGCTACGTCAGCGCCCATGGCCCATATCATAAGCCGTCGAGAGGGATCATCTGGAGTGGACATGTTGCCGCATCACTGCCCAGCCAGATGTAGATGTGGTTGTTGCGCCCAGCGGGGGTTCCCTGCGTCCCCCACACGGGTGGCTCAGCGGGGAAACGGGCGTTTGCCCCGCCCCCTGCGCCCATCCTTAAAGCATACTGGGTGCCCAGCTCCCGGTCCACTCGACTGTACTCGGTTGCGCTGTGCATGTGGTGCCGCCCCGGACATCCTTCCTCGTGCTGGCTTCAAGCGGCTTGCGCGATCCCAACTATGTATTTATCAACATCATGTTGAGCACCGTTGAGCATGCGAGCAGACATGAGTGCTAATTTGAATCGGGGTGACGTCAGGAAAAGCTGGCTGTCATGGTTGACACCGTGATCCCACCGTTTTGAGGTCGCAGCATGCGCTGAGATCACCTATCCAACGCTTACAGGCTGCCTGTACCCGTAGCTTGTGGAGATCTGGCCCGCGGTGAGTTGGTAAGCTCGCGAATGGCATGTTGGGCATCCGGCTGGCCCTTCGAACAATCTCAACGGCCCATTTACCAGGTGCCATGCGCTGGCAGTCAGCTCTCCTTGTGCGGTGCTGGTGTGCGCCGTACCTGCCACTGCCGTCGCCGCACCTGTGTAAAAGCTTTTGCTGCCGCCCCTTGAAACCTGCTCTAATGATCCCATGCCACCACTCGTACCAACTGCAGGCACCATGAAGAAACGCGCTGCAGGCAACGATGCGCAGGGGCCGCACACGAAACGCATGGCGACTGCCCTGGACGCCACGGCACGCACGGCGACGAAGGCGATAGAAGCCGGCCGCATGCCATCAGAGCTCGACCGCCCCGTTGTCCTCTCGCTGCTGATGCGCGACCTTGCGTCGCCCGGCGCCTCGGCGGCCGCGGTGGAAGGCGCGTCCGGCGCGCTCGTCCAGCTGCTGGAAGCCGAGGATGGCGCCGCCGCCGCCGCCGCGGCCGAGCTGCTGGCGGCGGGGGCGCTGCCGGCGCTTGCAGGCGCCCTGGGCGCCACGGGCCGCGCCCCGGGCGCAGCCGCGCGGGTGCTTCTGAGCCTCGCGTTGGCGGCTGGCGACACCAGCGCACGATTGGCCATGATCGGGCGAATGGCGGACACTGATGGCATGCTGAGCGGCCTCATGGCCACCCTTCAAAACGAGGACGACCCTGAACCAGCCGAGTGCCGCACGCTGACAGCACACATCCTCAGCATGCTGGCATTTTCCGAGGGTGCAGTCGCCCGCATCGCCGCCCTCCCGGACGCCGCCGCCACGCTCGCAACCGCGGCGCTGTCAGTGCATGCCACAGGGGCAGCCTGCCTGCACATGTTCGTGACTCTGCTGTTACAGATTGCAGGCGAGGGGGCGGCGCGGGCGTGGACACCAGAGGCCATGACGCGTGTTGTCGACGTGATGGCGCTGGCGGCAGATGAGGTCGAAGTCGAATTGGCGGGGCTGGCAATGATCACACTGCAGCGGCTCGCACTCGCAGCCGATGCGGCCCCGCGCATCGCCGCACACCCGGCCGCCATGCGCGCGATGGCAAAAGCGGCCGTCGGCGCCGAGGACACGGATGTGCGCGGCGCGGCAGAGGCTGCGCTGCGAGCCGTCGCGCGTTGTGACGTCGAGGCAAAAGCGGCCGTGGCGTCAGCGCTCGCGGCGCGGCTGGTGGCGGGCGACGCCGCGTCGCGCGGCCGTGCACGAGCACTGTTGCGGGCCGCGCCGCTGTCGCTGCCGTCGCTGGCGGTCGCCGCGCTCGAGGGTGCTGTTTCCCTCGCGGCCGGCGAGGTGGCGGCGCTGAAAGCAGAGGTGGAGGAGCTGTGGTCAATCCCGGTCAACACACGCGCGGCGATCGTGGAGCTTGCGACGGCAGTGAGGGGTAGGCCTGGGTAGCTGCTTGTCACTCGTGCGGATGTATCTTGTTAGCACCGGTGTCTCTGACTGTGTAATCACAGCCACCTCATGTGTTGTGAGAAAAGGCAATAACGTGTGCATGCACCTTGGTCTGGGAGTTCTTTCTTGCTGCCGCCCTGCTATTTATGGGTGCGCGGGGTCGATGATGTACTGTACTCGCGTTTTGTCCTTGTATTGCTGTAAATTTTGGCTTTGGGGTGACCATGAGTGTACAGTACTCTGCATTAAAAAACCGAATGTGGATTTACTGCATTTGCAGTCGAGGAGGAAAGGATGCAAATGCATGTAATGTAATGAGTCTTTGCTTTGAAGGAGATGTGAAACTCGATGTCGGAGGTACTGCTATGCAGGCACGGTTTCTCCCTCGCACTGCTACGTGGCAGCACGGTACCCTTCAATCGACGAGGGTCTGTGTCGGGGGCCGAGCTTGTGTCACCCACATGAACACGGCATGTGTGCCCAGCAGGCCAGGCTGTAAGCAGAGGTTGTGTGACAGCAGAGCAACAAGGCTTGCAGGCCGAGTGAGTCGCGGGCTGACGTAAGCAGGCAGACGGGGGGCCGCTCGCAGGGGCCTCTGGTCCTGGCGCTCGGCCGGTCGCGTTCTTCACATGTGCACACCCTTGGGCTGCCCGCGCCACTGATGAGCTGCGTCCCCCGCCACAGCGGCGACTCCCGATGACTGTAGGCAGGACGCTTACCCTGCGGGGCCCGCCCCTGCCGGTCCCGCAGGCTGCGCCGGCCCATGCCACCCAGCTGCACATGATTGGCAAGCGCTGGCAAGCAATGTGATCAAGCAGCACACAAAGACGCAGCGGCCACGCGTCCGGCGCTCAGACAGCTCGTATGCCGCGGCCGGCCCGCAGGCCCACTGCGAGGTCTGCGTAGGCCCGAAAGACCCCAAAC
>NW_014011063.1:7446-9463 GCF_000611645.1 Monoraphidium neglectum
CCGGCCCGCAGGCCCACTGCGAGGTCTGCGTAGGCCCGAAAGACCCCAAACCCCCCCCCCCCCCCCGCCCTGTGCCCTGCTGCTCGCGGCTGCTGTGGCGCGTGTAGAGGATCTGGGACTGATCGCTGCTGGGCTGATTGCGCAGACTGGTTCCTGGAGTATCAGAAAGGGGCCCGCATGCACCCGTTTGACCCGATCTGGACTGCTGTCAACTTTGACCTTGCCCAGGCTCCTGGCTGGTTTTTGTGGACAGGTTGAGCTGGAGGTGTGTCGCTGGCATGTCGCAGCCCCGCACGTTTGGCTGTGCTTACAATACGCTGCACTTGAGAGGCTTGAAAACACGACTGTCCAAGGCCCTTGCTCACGTGCTCGCAACGCGAAACGCTCGGGGCAAAAAACACGGCAGCCTCAGCCCACACCCCCCCCCCTCCCACACCCAACTTGCGTGCCGTGCGCTCGCTCAATCCGCGGCGGCTGGGGGAGGTGCGGGGCCGAAGCATGGGTTAGCGAATCGGTGAATTCAAGAGGTGGAGCCGGAAGATCGGCGCCAAATTGCGACCAGGCGCGAGCAAGGCATTCCCTAGCCATATGTGAGAAAACGCAGGCGCAGAGGGCCCCGCCGCACCCGGCCGCAGCGGACAGCCGCGGCCCCAAATGCCGCCACGTCTGCTCGACGCCCCTCAAACAAGACCCTGGCCGCCGCAAGGGGCGTATCGCGTGTACGCGGGGGGGAATGCCGCCGCTTGCCACGTGGGACCCTCTTCTGCAGCCAAAACAAGCGCCTTTCATCCTGCCGCAGCTGACGACTGCCTTGCCTCTGCAAGGCGAGGGCCATCAACCACCCAGTGGACCCGACACGGCCCTGGAAACCCGCCCGTGGGCGGTTTTGCTGCAGCCTGCAGGCAATTTAGTAGACAGGCAGGGTGATGCGCTCAATGGCGTCCACCTGGGGGGGGGGTGTCGGTTGTGCGCGAGGTTTTATGCAGGGTCAAGGGTGTGCTGCGGGGTGCGCGCAGCCAGGTGCAGCTGGTCCGCACAAGGTATCCAGCCCTGCGGTGCGTAGGGGCCTTCACTCCAAGTCCAATTGGCAAAAAATGTCCTACATGCGCCCCCCCTCGGCCGCGCTGCCCCAACATGCGCTGCAGGCGCCCTGCCTGCGCACTCACTGCGCAAGCGCCGCGAACCACCCACGCAGGCCCCTGGGCACCCCCTTCGTGTCCACCCCGACCTGCCCCATTCCACCACAGCCGCCGCCACCCCGACTAGCCCGCATTCAGAACTTTTTTTTTCACCCGCCCACCCCACCAGCGCAACAACAAACACACTGACGAACACGCACACACACACACACACACACACACACACACACACTCACTCTCTCTCTCTCTCTCCCACTCTCTCGCCGGCCCCCACCTTGTCGAAGCCGGCGCCGCTGGCGTGGATGCCGCAGCTGTCGCCCCCGTGGATGTAGGTCTCCGCATACTCCCCGTACACGCGGCGCTTCAGCTTGTTGTCAAACACGTTGTACCAGGCGTTGTAGCCGCCCTGGGGGGGGGGGTGACGGGGGGTGCGGGCCGATTGGGGAGGGGTAAGTGTGTGTGTTTGTGTGTGTATGTGTGACTGAGAGTGTGTGCGTGTGTGTGTGTGTGTGTGTGTGTGTGTGTGTGTGTTGGGGGGGGAGGGCGGATTGAAGCAGGTTGTTTCGGAAGGGGGTGAGAGTGGGTACATATGTGTGCTTGTGTGCGTGCGTGTGTGAGCGCGAGAATTTCGCCTTCATGCATTTTTCGTGCTCGCGCTGCGTCGGTGTTTCCGCCCCAAGGCTGTCCCGTCGCATCCAACCGAAGGGTGTGCCGCCCGGCATCAGCGCACACAGCGGCTGCCTCCCCGCCCTGCGGAAGGCCGCGGCACGCACACTCTTGAGCACGTTGAGCCGAACACGCCCTGCCCCCCACCCTTGACAGCCTGCAGCACGCACTGGGAGAGTGTCGCACACCCTCGCGCACACCGTGCTCAACGC
>NW_014011062.1:0-8758 GCF_000611645.1 Monoraphidium neglectum
CCTCACGCCCCGCTACCTGCACGCCGCCCGCGGCGGGGGGCCGGGCGGCTAGATGGGCAGGGGGGGGGGAGAGGAGGGCTTGACAACCGGTACCATGAGCTGTAGGCAGAGTAACTTAAGGGTAGCCAATCCCGCCGGGTATTTGGGTTCGATATGTGGTTGTGTGGTGTGTCACCACTCCAACTGAAATGTTACAGCCTGACGCATAGACAGAACAGACGCGTCGCATGTTCATCGGGCTGCTGGCATCCTTGGGTTGAGGACCCCAGCACAGGAGCAAAGTGCCGCCTAGTGTCGTTGGGGTTGGTGGAGCAGCTCTCCGCCAGTCTTGTAGCTGATCCAAAGGCTGTCGAACAACCCTGCCGTCAATCAACGCAACGATTTCGCAAGAGAAACCTGTTCTCATGCGATTGTCTGGCAGCCAGCTACGCCTCAGCAGCAGGCCGTGCATGCGCCGCCCTCCGCGCCTGCGCCTGGCGGCAACACAACCAGCGCAGCGCGTGCCTCGGCTTCCACCACCGCCGCCTTGGGGTCGCCAGCGGCCGTCCCGAGTGCAACGTTGCGCAGCATCGCCTCAAGCTTCTCCTTCCCAATCTCTATCAGCGCAGGTGGGACCTCCTCATCAGCACTCAGATCATGCATGGACACGCGCGAACCGCGGTCCCTGCTGCCCCTGTCCTCGCCGGCGCTTGCCTCCCCTGCGCCGGAGCGGTCGCTGCCTGCGACACCGCTGCCGCCGTCGCCCCCGTCGTCCCTGTCCCTGCCGCCGCTGCCGCCGCTGACAACCTTGCACCACCGGGGTTCCGCCCAAGCCTCGACGCCTGCAATCACTTCAAGTGCGTTTGAGGCCGCGTTGACGTGAGGGTCCGCCATCGCCTCGGCGCACGCGGCAAGGACGCCAGGCGTCACGCCAGCGTCCGCCACGCACGCAAAGTGAAAGTCCCGTTCTCATGCGGTTGCCTGGCAGCCAGCTACGCCTCAGCCGCAGGCTGTGCATGCGCCGCCCTCCGCGCCTGCTCCTGGCGGCATGCGGCCTTGTGGGTGGGCCAGAAGCCCTTGTAGCACGCGTCAGAGCAGAACCACGCCGCGCGGCAGCCGCGGCAGAGGTGCAGGCGCACGCCACCGACGGCCTCTGCCTTGTTGCATGCCGCGCACGTGCATGCCTGGCAAGCAGTACTCCTGTGGGCAGGTTGCTGGCGCTCTGGCGCGTCACCTGCCGTGCGAGCACTTGCCGGCTGCAGTTGCTGCTTCTGTGGGTGCCGCTCCTGCTGCTTCTTTTCCAGTTGCTCCTGTTGCTCGTGTGGCTTGTGCTGCTGCTGCTGCTCACACTGCTGCTGCTGCTGCTGCTCATGCTGCTGCTGCTGCTGCTGCTGCTGCTGCTGCCTCTGCTCCTGCTGCTGCTGAGGCTGCTGCTGCTGCTGTTGCTGCCTCTGCTCCTGCTGCCGCTGCTGCAGCTGCTGCCCGTGCTGCTGCTGCTCATGTTGTCTTTGTTGCTGCTGCTGCTGCTGCTGCTGCTGCTGCTGCTGCTGCTGCTGCTGCGCCCGCCGCTGCCGCTGCAGCAGCTGCTGCCGCAGCTCTTGCAGCCGGCAGGCTTCGCTGCCGCACAGCGCCAGCAGCGCGGCGCCCGCCTCGGCCTCCCCCACCGCCGCCTCGAGGTCGCCGGCCGCGGTCCCCAGTGCGGCGATGTGCAGCATCGCCTCCAACCGCTTCTTTGCGATGCCTATCAGTGCATAATGGAACTCCTCGTGGTCGGCCACATCATTCACGAAAACGCACGAACCGGCCCCGTCGCTGCCCCCGTCCTTGTCTGCGCTCGCCTCCTGCCCGTCTGAGCGGTCGCCTCCAGCCGCGCCGCTGCCGCCGCTGCCGCTGCCGCTGCGCCCGTCGCCGCCCTCGCTGCCGCCGCTGCCGCGTGCCCCCCATCGGGAGCGCGCCCAAGCCTCGGCGCGCGAGATGACCAGGAGCGCGTTTGAGGGCGTGTCGCCGTCAGGGTCCGCGATCGCCTGGGCGCACGCAGCAAGTAGGCCAGGCGTCACCGCAGCGTCTGCCCAGCACGCCTGTTGCAAGTCGCCCAGCCGCACCATCATCACGAACGCGCTCTCGCAGCGCGCTGCAGCCAGCGCTCCCCACACCCGCGCCCTCAACGCCGCGGCGGCCGGCGTGGGCCGCCCGCCGTGCTGCTGATGCATCGGCCGGTGCTGGCTGTAGACAAGTGCTCCTGCGCCGAGCGCAATGTTGGCGAGGTGTGCTGGCTCTGAACCCGCCAGGTCCAGCGCCCTCGCCGCCAGCGGGAGCGCGCCAAGGCGCACCAGCGAATCAAGCCAATCCCACCAGCTGCCACTTATACTGCCGCTGCCGCTGCCGTTCCTGCCGGTCTCGCCACCGCCGTCCCCGCTGTGACTGCTGCCGTGACGGCCCCCGCCGCCGTCGCTGTTGCTGCCCGCACGGGCCGCCTGCTGCATGCCCACGACCCCCATCGTAGCCAACACCGTCGCGACGAAACCCTCGGCTCTCAAGCGGGCCCCGCCATCCTCGCCCTCCGCCTCCACCGCCGCGAGCCCCGCGCGCAGCCCGCCGACCAGCGCCGCCGCCGCGCCGGGCGCGCCCGCGATCAAGCCGCACACAGGCGCCGGCGAGGCCATGTTGTGTTCGGCGAGGGCGCGGAGGCAGACCGATGCTCGTGACGGCGCGAGGAGCCGCAGCTCCTGGACGGGCGCCGGCGCAACCGCGGAGCCCAGCGGCCGCGCAACGGCCACAAGCAGGGCCCTCACTAGCTCCCCGCCGCAGGCAGCCGAGAGGGCCGCCACGTCGACCGGACCCTGAAGGCACTCGGCGGCTACGCCCCACACGAGCACCTGCATTCTGTGGGGGGCGCCCGGCGGGCGGGCGGCCGCCAGCAGCGGCGGGAAGAAGTGCGGTGTGCGCGCGACGAGCTCGGCGACGACGGCGGCGCGCGGGCCTTTGGCTGGGTTGGCGACGGTGAGGGCTGCCACAAGCTCCACCGCGCAGTCCGCGCGCGCCCCGCCCTCCGCCAGGCGCGCGCACAGCACGTCTGCGGCGAGGCCCGCGCAGCGGGCGACCGCGCGGCCCCAGTCCGCCGCGGCCGCGCTTTTAGCGGCTTGCGGGTTGCCGGCGACCTGGAACAGTGTGCGGAGGTGCTCAAGGGCGTCGCTGGCCTCATCAATCGCCGGGGTCGGCGGCAAGTGCGTGATGAGCAGCAGCGCCTCCAACGCGCCCGGCACGCGCACAGCGGCGGCCACCGCCTCCATCGCCGCACGCCCCGGCGCCGCCGCGCGGCATAGCTCCACCAGCACACCGGCGAGTACGAGCACGCGGCGGCGCAGCGCAAAGGCGACAGCGGCTGGGACACAGCCGTTGGGGGCGGCGGCAACCGCCACGTGGGAGCGCACCAGCGCGGCCGCCGTGGCGGCGGCGCACTCGGGGGTGCCCAGCGGCGCGAAAGCGGCCTTTGTGTCGCTGCTGGTGGCCACGTCGAAAAGGAATGACGCGACGGCCATCTGCGAAGTTCGTAGAGGGGTGTGTTTGGCAAGCACTGACAAGCTGCAGATGGTGCGGGGGGTACCGAGGCAACGCAGCGGCCGCACTGGGATGCGACGTTTGTCAAGGCCATTCACTGAGTCCACCCGGAGTTCATCAGACGTGCGGTGTGCATACCTCCACTGCAACGTCGCTATCAGAAGAGGTGGTGCTGGTGTGGCCGCTGGGTCCGCTGGCGCCGCAGGCGACAGCCTGTGACATCTGCACGCACCACTCGGGGCTCAGGATGTTGGAGCCCCTACCAATGGTCCCGCCATGCCAGATATCCTCGAGCCGTTGCAACAATTTAGATATTTTGGGGCCGCTATCTCCTCGCGCCAAGGCGCTCGAGATCTCGCTGAGCACTCGGTTCATGATGGGTGGCACTGGGACTTGTCTTATGTCATCGTGTTTCAAGTTCAAGCCCACGCACACACCAGCAGGGTTCGCTCGAGCACATGTCATGATCGCCGAAGCCGCTGCCCAGCTGCTCGCTGCATTCCTGCTCGAGCTGCCAGGCAGCCTGCTGCAACCCAACCTCAAAGGTACAACAGGTGCACTCGCATGTTGATGTTAGCGCGTTTTGAAACGGCAGCTTCCAATAATGGAGCAGCGATCCCAAGACATGGCGTGAAGCGGCGGCCGCAGGTTGTGGCGCTGATGGCAATTTGCAAGGGCCAAAGATACCATACTAATTGGCGATCGATGACCAGTCAGGAATTTGTGCATTTCATGCTGCCCCACAGCAGCGTCCTATGACGCAGCGGCCTCCTGCGCCGCCCTCCGCGCCTGCTCCTGGCGGCACGCCACCTTGTGGGCCGGCCAGAAGCCCTTGTAGCACGAGTCAGAGCAGAACCACGCTGCGCGGCAGCCGCGGCAGAGGTGCAGGCGCACGCCACCGACGGCCTCTGCCTTGCCGCATGCCGCGCACGTGCATGCCTGGCAACCTGTACTCCTGCGGGCACGTTGCCGGCGCTCTGGCGCGTCACCTGCTGTGCGAGCACTTGCCGGCTGCTGTTGCTGCTTCTGTGGGTGCCGCTCCTGCTGCTTCTGCTCCAGTTGCTCCTGTTGCTCTTGTTGCTCATGTGGCTTGTGCTGCTGCTGCTGCTGCTGCTCACGCTGCTGCTGCTGCTCGCGCTGCTGCTGCTGCCTCGGCTCCTGCTGCTGCCTCGGCTCCTGCTGCTGCCTCTGCTGCCTCTGCTCCTGCTGCCCCTGCTGCAGCTGAGGCTCATGCTGCTGCTGCTGCTGCTGCTGCTGCTGCTGCTGCTGCTGCTGCTCGTGTTGTCGCTGTTGTTGCTGCTGCTGCTGCTGCTGCTGCTGCTGCCGCTGCTGCCGATGTTGCTCCTGCCGCTGCCGCTGCAGCTGCTGTCGCCGCAGCTCTTGCAGCAGGCAGGCTTCGCTGCCGCACAAGTACAGCAGCGCGGCGCGCGCCTCGGCCTCCCCCACCGCCGCCTCGGGGTCGCCGGCCGCCGTCCCTAGTGCGGCGCTGCGCAGCATCGCCTCCAACCGCTTCTTCGCGACACCTGTCAGCGCAAGATTAAACTCCTCGTGGTCGGCCGGATCATTCATGAACACGCACGAACCATCCCCAACGCTGCCCCCATCCTTGCCGGCGCTCGCCTCCTGCCCGCCCGAGCGGTCGCCGCCGGCCGCGCCGCTGGCGCCGCTGCCGCTGCCGCTGCGCCCGTCGCCGCCCTCGCTGCCGCGTGCCCCCCACCGGGAGCGCGCCCAAGCCTCGCCGCGCGAGATGACCAGGAGTGCGTTTGAGGGCGTGTCGCCGTCAGGGTCCGCAATTGCCTCGGCGCACGCAGTAAGTAAGCCAGGCGTCACCGCAGCGTCCGCCCAGCACGCCTGTTGCAAGTCGCCCAGCCGCACCATCATCACGAATGCACTGTCGCAGCGCGCTGCCGCCAGCGCTCCCCACACCCGCGCCCTCAACGCCGCGGCGGCCGGCGTGGGCCGCCCGCCGTGCTGCTGATGCATCGGCCGGTGCTGGCTGTAGACAAGTGCCCCTGCGCCGAGCGCAATGTTGGCCAGGAGGTCTGGCTCTACACCCGCCAGGTCCAGCGCCCGCGCCGCCAGCGGCAGCGCGCCAAGACGCACCAGCGAATCGAGCCACTCCCACCAGCTGCCGCCGCTGCTGCTGCTGCCGCTGCCGTTCCTGCCGTCGTCGCCGTCGTCGCTGCTGCGACGGCCCACGGCGCCGTCGCTGTTGCTGCCCGCACGGGTGACCTGCTGCACGCCCACGACCCCTATCGTGGCCAACACCGCCGCGACGAAACCCACGGCTCTCAAGCGGGCCCGGTCGTCCTCGCCCTCCGCCTCTGCCACAGTCAGCCCCGCGCGCAGCCCGCCGACCAGCCCCGCCGCCGCGCCGGGCGCGCCCGCGATGAGGCCGTGCACCGGCGCCGGCGAGGCCATGTTGTGTTCGGCGAGGGCGTGGAGGCAGACCGCTGCGCGAGACGGCGCGAGGAGCCGCATCGCGTGGACTGGCGCCGGCGCGACCGCGGTGCCTAGCGGCCGCCCGACAACAGCCAGCAGGGCCCTGACTAGCTCCCCGCCGCAGGCGGCCGAGAGGGCCGCCACGTCGACCGCGCCCTGAAGGCACTCGGCGGCTACGCCCCACACGAGCACCTGCATTCTGTGGGGGGCGCCCGGCGGGCGGGCGGCGGCAAGCAGCAGCGGGAAGAAGCGCGGTGCGCGCGCGACGAGCTCGTCTGCGACGGCGGCGCGCGATGCTTGGGCGGGGTTCGCGACGGTGAGGGATGCCGCGAGCTCCACTGCAATATCGGCGCGCGCCCCGCCCTCTGCCAGGCGCGCGCACAGCACGTCGGCGGCGAGGCCCGCGCAGTCAACGACCGCGCGCCCCCAGTCCGCCGCGGCCGCGCTGGCGCTTTTAGAGGCTTGCGGTTTGGTGGCGACCTGGCACAGTGTGCGGAGGTGCTGAAGCGCGTCGCCGGCGCCATCAATCGCCGGCATCGGCGCCGAGTCCACGATGAACAGCAGCACCGCCCAGGCGCCCGGCACGCGCACAGCGGCGGCGACCGCCTCCATCCCGGCACGCCCCGGCGCCGCTGCGCGGCAGATTTCTGCCAGCACTGCCACGAGCACGAGCATGCGGCGGTGCAGCGCAAATGTGACGGCGGCGGGGACACGGCCGTTGCAAGCGGCGCCCCAGCCGATGAGGGCGCCGGCGGCGGCGGCCGACGCGTGGGAGCGCACCAGCGCGGCCGCGGTGGCGGCGGCGCACTCGGGGGTGGCCAGCGGCGCGAAGGCGAGCTTTGTGTCACTGCCGGTGGCCAGATCGTAAAGGAATGAAATGACGCCCATCTGCGATGATCGTGGGGGGGGGGGTGCGTTTGGCAAGCGCTGGCAAACTGGAAATGAGGCGGGCGGTGACGAGGCACCGCACCGGCCGCACTGGGATGCGACCTTTGTCCAGGCCATCCGCAGAATCCACACAGAGAACACCAGTAGTACGGTGTGCATACCTCCACTGCGACGGTGCTGTCCAAAGGGATGGTGATGCGCTGGCCGCTGGGTCCGCTGGCGCCGCAGGCGACGGCATCCATCATCTGCACGCACCACTCGGGGCTCAGGATGTTGGAGCCCCGCCCAATGGTGCCGCTATGCCAGATACCATCGAGCCGTTGCAAATTTTCAGATAATTTGGGGCCGCTATCTCCTCGCGCCAAGGCGGTCGAGATCTCGCTGAGCAGTTCGTTCATGATGGGTGGCACCAAAAACTAGTCTTGTTATATTGTAAACAAGCCGGCCCATACACCAGACGCGTGTTCTCGAGCACACTCCACCCTTGTCGAAGCTGCCCACCTGCTTGCTTCATTCCAGCTGCCAGGCAGCCGGCTGACACCAACCTCAAGGGCACAACAGAAGCGGACGCCGTCGTGCTCTTCTTCTGTATACGGCAGTTTGACACTGGTTCGACGATTCCAAACCTCGACATGCAACAGCGGCAGCCACGTGAGTCGCCGTCACTTAGGCTGGGCGTTGCGCCCTAGCAGCCGTGTCACTCGAGAAACTGGTGCCCAGCGGTCCCGCAGTTGGAGTGCGCGTGCGCTGCGTGCGACAACTTGGAGGCCGTCGGGGCCGCGCGCCTGCACCTCTGCCGCGGCTGCGGCGGGGCGTGGTTCTGCTCTGACGCGTGCTACAAGGGCTTCTGGCCCACCCACAAGGCAGCGTGCCGCCAGGAGCAGGCGCGGAGGGCGGCGCAGGAGGCCGCTGCAGGGCAGCATGAAGTGCACACAATGTTTGGCTGATCATCCACCTCCGATCGAAACATGCGTACATCTGATATGGCGGTGTTGCCACAGCAGGCCCTTGCTTGTTGATTGCCGGCGCAGCGGTTATCAAGTGGCCGCGCGACCCTGACAGCCACCTGGGTGGTGTTGCCCCCTGCTGTTGCCAGCCCGGCCGCCGCCGCTCCCGCCCCTGCCGCCGCTGCAGCGCCCACTCCTGCTGCCGCGCCCCCTCTTCGAAACGCTGGCTGCCGCACAACACCATCGCCGCGGGGCGTGTCCGTTCCGAAGCGCCGCAGGCCACCGGCCCAAAGCGGGGCAGCACAGCACGGGCTCCAGCGCCGCCGCGCCGCGCGCACAGCTGGGCCCGCCCTTCCCAGCTCTTTCCCTCCATGCACCGAATCATCCCACGCCCCTGCCCCCGCTGCTGCCGCCTCCTTCCACTCGGCTTCACCCACTCCTGAACCCACTGCAACTGGCTGGCCGCCTTCTTTTGATGTGCGGTTTCTTACACCGCGCCGGCGGCGTCCGCACCATTCACGCGCGCGCCCTGTACCGCCGCGGCCCCGCCCGCGCAGGCCCCTTGGAAGATGCGCATTCGCCGCAACTCCCACCAGGCGCAGCCGCTGCCGCGCCCCCCGGCACGCGCAGCCCCACACCCGCGCCGATCCTAGTCGGGGCGGCCGTTGCCGCTGGCACCCGCTGCTCTCGCCCTGGACCTGCTGGCACGCCCTGGGTTACGCCCGCCAGAGCGTCGCGTGCAGCTTTATTACCAGTATACAGGGGCGGGGGGTGAAGTTGATGATGCGCTACCTACCACCGAAGTAAAGGGTGACATGATGTGAGGGGCGAGGGGGGCGACGAGCCCCAAACTGACCTCCGCCCTGCTACTGCCCGCCAAGCTGGCTGAACTTTATTTCCTTTTCCAAGAAGGCAAAGCTCGCGGACCCGCCGCCACCCACGGG
>NW_014011061.1:0-5943 GCF_000611645.1 Monoraphidium neglectum
AGGTGGCGCCCGCGCCATCTCCTCCCACCGCTCAGGCCTGCAGGGGCGGGCGGGCCCGCCATGGTGTGGGGGTGAGACTGGCGTTGAGGGCAAGCAGCAGCAATGGCTGCGCCGATGACAAAGTCAAGGCATATTTATGCCAAGTTGTGTATATGTCTACAGTAAACATATGCCGTGACGGCACTACACTGGCGGCATCTGGAGAGATTTGCATAATTGCAGGCCACGACAGACCCAGGGTACGCCTGAGAGCAACACGCAGGGCCTAAGACTTTGTGAAACCGACGGATCCACGTGGTCCCATCACCTGAACTCGTCTGCGTCTGGGCCCCAGAACTCCATCATGCGGTTTATGGCGTACGCGCTGTAGAGCACCATGGCGCCGGCCGGGACGCGCGTGCCGCAGGGCAGCACGTCGGAGCACAGGGCAAACTTGACGTCCTGGTGGTGGTGGGGCAGGTAAAAATAGACAGAGGCGTGCGTGTGCGTGCGCTTTCGAACATTAGCGGCCGTGCGTGGGTGGGGCGCAAGCGGCGGGCGAAGTTCATGGTTGAGCCCTGGTCACTAGGCAATCGGCGGTTGGTCGGTTGGCTGTTGAGATGGGTAGGTTGGTCGGGCGCATTGCTTTGTCGGCGAGCTGGCTGGCTGGTAGCCTGTCTCCGCTTCCCGGGAAGCGTTCCAAGCACTGCACTTGACGGCGGCCGCGCGCACAGCAGGCTTGCGGCCCCTGCGCTGAGGGGCCCCACGGTACGTTGGTCCCCGCGCGGCGGCAAGCCCCGCCCCACCTGTGGCACTGAGGGGTGCAGCCGGAGGCCCTCCAGAAAGACGGCCCGCGCATACCTGAGCGCCTGCAGCCGCTCGTAAGACAGCGGCGCCGCCGCCGCTTCGCCGCCCGCGCCGCCGCCGCCTTGGCCGACGCCGCCGGCCGCGGGTGCACAGGTGGGGTCGCCGCCGGGCGGGCCGGAGGGTGCGGGCGCGGGCCGAGGGTTGGTGTCCGCGGGGCGGGGGCGCCGCAGGGGCCCCAACACAGCCTCTGCCTCGGACAGGATCTTGGACTCAACTTCCGGGTGTCGCATCACTTCATAAAGGGTCCAGGAGAGGGCCTGGCGCAGTTGGCAATACAAATCAATCGGATAGAGTCAAGGCGTATGTATAAACGCGAGGATCCCAAGGACTGGGCTTGCGAGCGGGAGTGAGGGATTCAGATGTGCAGGTTCAAGGGGCACCAGGTGATGTGCGTGCATGCGGGGCTGATGCCACCGGCAGCTGGTTTGAGGGGGCAACATCTGGGCGTCCCCGCTCGACCCATGGACGCCCAGAGTTGTGCCTGATGCTCGCGCTCTCGCACTTTGCCCCCCCTGCCCACCTGTGCTGTTGTGTCGCGGCCTGCGATGATGAAGTTGAGCACCGCGTCAATCAGGGCGGCATCACCCAGGGGGGCGCCGTCGGGGCCCTCCTCGCTCATGAAGAGATCCAGCAGGTCACAGGAAGCTGCCCCGCAGCTGCCGCCGCCGACCTCGGCCCGCTGCAACTGTGATATCTCGTCTGCATCATCGTCCTGCTCCGGCTGGGGCTGCGGCTGTGTCGCAGCGCGCGTCGTCTCCAGGGCGCTGCGGCGCTGCGCGATGATGGCGGCCGCAAAGGCGCGGATTGTGGCGACGTCGCGGCGCAGCTGGCGGCCGCGGCCGTCCTGGAAATTGTAGAGGTGCGTGGCCCCATGGTTGTGGTGCGGGGCGGGAAGAGGTTAGCGGGTTGTAGGTGTCACTGCCTGGGGGCCCTTGCTGACTTGGAGGCTGGGGGCGACACGAAGTGCTGGCTCTAGGCAGACAGCAGCAGGGTGTGCTTTGGTGAAGGCCGGCAGAGAGGCAAGTTGGGCAACAGAGGAGAGCAGGCGCTGCAAGGGAGCACGCAACAGAGCCAAAGGGACGGTGGATGGCATGTGTTATGCAAAGCAAGGTAGATAGGGGATCATCAGCCACACACATCAGTGCGCATACAGGCCTACGTATGGGGGAGCCGTTTTGGGGCCCTCAAACTTCAAGGCCAACGAGGCCAGGTGCCACGGGAGCCCACCAGTGCCTCCCGCAGGCGCCAGCAGGGCACCCAGAAGCGCGTGATGGTGGTGCGCTGCGCCCGGTCAAACGCGGCCGCGAAGGGCAGGCGGCCCGCGGCGCTCAGGCAGCCGGGGTCAGTGCCAAAGCCTGCGGCGTGGCGAGGCGACACGCGTGGGTCTTGTGGTGAGTGGGAAGCTGGGCAGCCGGAAAAATCGCGCCACAAAATCATGCCGCTCTATTTAGGCGTGCAAACTGACACAAAGTGGGGCTGGACCCCTCAGGAAGTTCACTCCCCTTTCAGGGCGCTGCCAAACCCCAGCAGCTGCATTGGCGCCACGTCGCGAGCCCCAGACGTGGCCGCAGCGGCAAACGCACCGATGTGGCAGAAGGCGTCCAGTGTGAAGCGGTAGAACACGTCCTGGATGTCGATCGCCTCACCAGGCACAACCCCCAATGCTGCAGCGGCGGCGGCGCCGCCGCAAACAGCCCCCACCTCGGGCCCAGCAGCCGACCCCGCCCGAACAGCAGAAGGCACTGACGCGTTGCTGGGCGCGCAATCGGCGGCGGCCGTCGCAGTGGGGCCCGGGGGGCATGCGGCCGCCAGGCGGGCCAGCAGCAGGTCAGCCTTGGCGCTGAAGACCTCTGACACGTACTGCTTAAAGCTGGGGGTTTTGGGGGGGAGTTTTTTTGGGGGGTGGGGGTGACGGGTCGTACATCAATTACATCCAGGGTAACAGCATACCCTGAATTGCTTGCGACCCTTGGGAGCTGCCGCTGTCGTTGCAAGGTGCAGGATTGGGCACGCAGCACCCACGACTTTCCAAGAGCCAAGGCACGTGCCGCCACGCCCAGCTGCCGCTCCCAGGGGCAGAGTTGTCCACGCGGATGGGCAGCTGCTGCGGGAGATTATGTCGAATCGCACCTCATGTAACCTGATCTTGTCCGGCCTCATGCCTCCAAGCGGAAACCTGCTGATGGAGAATATCCTTGCCGCCAGCTTGCGCTGCCAGCGCCACTCCTCCCCGTCAACAGAAAAGATGCCGCTGGCAGCGGAAGACGGGCAGGCGGGATTGCAAGCAAATCTTCAGGGACTCGGACAGGGGCGTGAATTCAAAACAAAGCATGACGCACCCTGGTCACGAGACGCGCTCTGAGAGCCTTGCCAAAAGCTCTGATGGAGTTTGCTCGCGACAGCCCCTCGCCTTTTGCACCTGGTGAAGAGCCTCGCCCGCTCACCTTCCCAACACAGGCCCCAAGTTGGTCCTGCGTTTGCCAGTGGGGCCGACGCGACTCATTCATCGTCAGCAGTGTTGCTATGGCATGAGTAACGAATCTATCTATCAGTGCTGTTTCCGCCAGCAAAGCAGTCTCAGCGCGTGTACGTGGTTGAGGAGCTCACAAGGAGCGAGTTGCTGGCGGCGCCGCTAGGGCGTCATTTGACAGCGAGGCGCTCCAGCTTTCAAGCCACCTCAGGACCCGGCGCGAACGCAGCGGCAAACGCACTGCAATCAACGGCCACGCGACGTCCTCTGGCACGCGCGCCGCCCAAGCGCGTGCGTGCACGGCCCGCCCCCCACCTGACCACCTCGCCCTTCACGTAATTACGTAGTCATCCGCGTCTTGAGCACCCACTCAAGCACCGCCGGGTCGGTGACGCAGTAGAAGGTGCGCAGGAACGGCAGCGTGAACGCGAGCATCGCGCCGCGGAGCCCCGTGCTGCGGGACTGGTCGGCGAGCCAGTCGTGAATGCGGTGGATGTTTGGGAAGACCTGTGGGGGCAACCGGTTGACGGGCCGGATGGTGCGATTCGTTTCCTGGTGGTGACGGTTCGAACGTGCTTAGTGTGGGCGTGTTTGGCGCAAGCCGGTGGCCATGGGGGAAGGCTCCGGCAGAGCGGGTGATGCCTTGGATGTTGCGGACTTGCACCAAGGCAGCGAGTAGTATAAACGGCCGAGGGCGCCATGTGTGTGGGTGGCGTCCCGCAGCTCGCAACGTGTGATTAGATGCGGCGTCTGGGGCGAGTCCAAGAAACCTGACGATGTGGCCGCAGGAGCCAAGGGGTTCAGAGGGAAAGCTGCCGCCGGCAGGGATGCGCGCTGTGCGGGGCGGGGCTGTTGGACGGCGGTACAATAATATGACAAAGAGCAGCGAATCTGGAGGGCGGGTCCAACCTGCAAGGCGTTGCCGATGAGTGGCAAAGCGCCCGGCACGATGAGCGTCCCGCGCGCGGGCGCTGGGAGCCGACCGCGTGGCGCCAGTGGTAGGCGACGGCGGCGGCCAGGGCGGCGGCGGCCAGGGCGGCGGCGGTGAGGGCGGCGGCGAGGGCGGCTGCCGGAGGCGTCTCGCCTGCTGGGTGGTTGGTGTGTCAGCTTGCGGTTGTCAACCGCTTCAATGCGCGCTGTGTATGGGCACCCGCGCGCCGGCCCGGGCGCAAAAGACTTGTGGGCATAGCTTTGCTTGTGATACTGTGCTGTGTAATGTGCATGTCAAGGCCCGTGCGCCATCCAATTTTCTCGCCAGCCAGCCATCCAATTCAGCGCCCTGGTCGCTACCGCCCCACCGCGGGCGCCTCTTGCCCCTGTCACCCCGCACCTCGCAGCGTCGCCGTGCCCATGGCCGCGGCGCCCAGGCCGAGAAGCGACACCAGGTTTTTTAAGAGCTCCATATTAGCGCGGCTGGTGAAGCTCGAGTGCCTGTCTCTCCTAGTGCTGCGGAGCAGACTGCGTCACCCGGGTGACCCTGAAAACAGTGCTGACTAGGATGCCCGTCGGGATAGATTGGCTTCAACAGGTTGAACGCAGCTCTGAAAATCAGGCTTAAAAGGAGCTCACGTATCTTATTGATCGATGCAGGGCTCACCGATGCTCATCAAAGGCGTTGCAAGGCCCCCAGGTAGCTGGCAGTGACATCATGAGCCACCAGCAGCTGAGGGGAAGCTGAGGACACCGGCCGCAGCAGGGCTGAACACGTGCGTTAGTATGTCGATTTCGATGTAATCGCACTGCCATCATGTTCGGCCATCCCAAGACCCACGAGCGCGGTCAAAGGATCTCGTGGCAAATTACGGTTAGATTACCTGCTATTGAGGCTTCTTTTTGTCAAGGCATATGAAGGCCTTGCGTGTGTTCGTTTGTCTATTTATACAAGCAGCAGTCGTGACAGGGACTTTGTTGTGAAGTCCAACAAAGCCAACAGCTACTGAGCCTTGATGCCTTGTCAGAGTGTTTCGGCCTCCACCCTACACTGCGCCCACTCTGAACCCCAATTGCGCTTCAAACACTGTCAACGCATCGGCTGGACTGACAGGTTCAAACTGACTGCCGTGGCACAGCCCCCCTCTCTTCGACGTGCACCCAGAGGCCGCCTTTGATCGGGAGGCTCACGCTCGAGTCATAGTGCACGGCACAGCCTGCGGCGGGCCGCAGCCGGAAGCGCCGCAGCAGCAGGACCTGCCAGCGGGGCGGAATTCAGCGCGCATTGCAGGATGTGAAAAGTCAAAGGTCAGTCACATTGGGGGCTTGCCAAGTTTACGGGCGTGCATGGTTCGTGGGAGGTGTGCCCCATTGTGAGGGTGCAGGAAGGCGCCCTGTACTGACTTGCATTCTGGGGGGGTGCTGCACAGCTGCGGCCACCACCTGCCTCCAACAAGTCGGCGCCCGCCGCCAATCCCAGACAGCCGCCGCATGCGCGTCTCAGCAGCCGCCCTGACACTATTTTGCGGGCTGGCCGTGATCCCACCACTCTGGACTACAGTAGCTGGGATGGGTCCATTAAGACCGCCCCTCCCCTCTCCCCCCCCCCCCACCAGGGCGCAGACCCCCTCCAGCTCAGCCAGGCGCTGCCCCAGGCAGGCCCTGGGGCCGGCGTTGAAGGTGGGGTAGCTGTACGC
>NW_014011061.1:6525-9338 GCF_000611645.1 Monoraphidium neglectum
GGACGGCGCGCGAGCCATCTCCTCCCACCGCTCAGGCCTGCAGTGGCGGGCGGTAGCGTCACAGAAAGGGAATACTCTTTCCTGAAACATAGCAAGGCAGGGGGTAGCAGCTGAGCTGGCTCGAATTATCATAAACGCATTGCATCATTCTCTCAGGGCACACAAGACTGCGTGTTGACACAATGAGGCTCAATCCCCCTGCATACGAGGCAGCAAAGCGAGAGCTTGGGTCAAACTCACAGCACGCGTCCGGTCAACATCAACATGCGTGAGAAAGTGACCAGATCACCTGAACTTGTCTGCGTCTGGGCCCCAGAACTCCTGCATGCGGTTTATGGCGTAGGCGCTGTACAGGACCATGGCGCCGGCCGGCACGCGCGTGCCGCAGGGCAGCACATCGGAGCTCACAGCAAACTTGACGTCCTGACAGCGAGGTGTGTGTGCATGCGCGCGTGCGTGCGTGGGTGCGTGCGTGGGTGCGTGGCTGCGTGCGTGCGTGCGTGCACGTGTGTGTGTGTGTGTATGTGTGTGTGTGTGTGTGTGAGTGTGTGCGCGCGTGCGCAAGAGACGACGGAAAGAGCATGAGCGCCAGGCACGAGTGATGAGCCGGTTCGGGCCAGGGGTGACGGCCATTGCAGCTGTTGGCTGCAGCTTGTTGTCGGACCTGGAAGGTATTGTTTTGGGTTGAGTGCCTGTCAAGGCCCCCGTGCACCCGCAAACCGTGGCCGACTAGCAACAACACTCGCTCAGCAAGCACTCCCGCTTAACCCGGCCGGCTGCAAGACGAGCACACCCTGGAGCAGCGCCCCGCCCACAACGCGCCCCAGCTGGCGGCGCCCCGCCCACCTGCGGCACTGAGGGGTGCAGCCGCAGGCCCTCCAGGAAGACGGCCCGCGCGTACCTGAGTGCCTGCAGCCGCTCATACGACTGCGGAGCCGCCGCCGCCCCGCCGCTGCCCCCGTTGCCGCCACCGCCCTCGCCGGCCGCCATATCCTCACGGCTGCTGCCCGTGGGGCCAGCAGGAGATGAGATAACAGTTGGGGGCCCCAGCACTGCCTCTGCCTCGGACAATATCTTGAGCTCGACTTCTGGGTGCATAATTACTTCGTAGAGGGTCCAGGAGATTGCCTAGAGGGGTGATCGCAGATATCCAGTTGCAATGTGCAACGTACAGCTGTGATTGATGGGCATTGCACAAATGCCTGGGCCCAGTATGAAACAGAACTTTGGACTCAAAGCCTGGCCCTGGTCGAGGGCCCTCGGCACGCACGGCCGACGGATGTGCGCCGTTTGCGCTCTTGCCCCCGCGCCTGCCTGTGCTGTTGTGTCGCGGCCTGCGATGATGAAGTTGAGCACCGCGTCCACCAGGGCGCTGTCACCCAGGGGGGCGCCGTCGGGGCCCTCTTCGCTCATGAAGAGGCCCAGCAGGTCGGAGGAACCCGCCCCGCAGCTGCCGCTGCCCGCCTCTCCCTGCCGCTGCACCTCCAGACACATCCCATCGCCGCCGCCCACATCCTCGAGCTGCGGCTGCCACGAGCTCAGATTGTTAGCGTCGTGGCTGCCGTCAGTTGCGGCAGCCCTGGCAACAGGGGGAGCGGTGTTGGAAGTCGCAGGGGCGCTGGTGGCGGTGGATGGCATGGGGGACGCGGCGGCTGTTGCGAGCGCGCGGCGCTGCGCGATGATGCCTGCCGCGAAGGAGCGGATTGTGTCCACGTCCCGGCGCAGCTGGCGGCCGCGGCCGTCCTGCGATCCAATATCATTGTTGTGGTGCAGCAGGGGTGTGTTGCATGTTTGGGGTTGGGAGGGGCGTCGCCCTGCTGGCGATGGAGCAAAAACAACCACTCAACTCATCATCCATCTTGGAAGCAATCAAGCACAGATTGTACCTGCATGAATGCACCACACAGCTTCTCCAACAAAGGGCATTCCACATTTTGCAAAGCAAAGGCGGGGGGGGGACACTGAGGGTACAGCCAGGGAGGTTGACTATTGAGTAAAAGAATGCTAGGTGTGTGCGTTTCACATTGCCAGACGAGCCCACCAGCAGCTCTAGCAGGCGCCAGCAGGGCACCCAGAAGCGCGCCATGACTGTGCGCTGGGCGCGGTCAAACGCGGTCGCAAATGGCAGGCTGCCAGCGGCGCGCAGGCAGCCCGGGTCGGTGCCAAAGCCTGGGGGCCGGTGGGTGGTAATGTAAGAGGCGGGCCGGTGACGGGTGCCTGAGGGAAGCCTCGTCGACAGGTGCGTCTCAAAGCCTCAGCTGCAGGGTCGATTTGCGCTGCGGTACGCTCCCTCAAACGCACGCACCAAGAGGAAACTCCAGGACCACCGGTGAAAATGTCAACCCCACCACTGCCAGCAAAACCACATGCAGCGAGCCTGAATCCACGCATGCACGCCTGAATGCACCCGACGTGCACATCGCAATCAAAGTCAAAGTCAAAGTGCAGGACCCACCGACCGATGTGGCAGAAGGCGTCGAGTGTGAAGCGGTAGAACACGTCCTGGATGTCCACAGCCGCCCCTGGCACAACACCCAGCGCTCCAGCGGCGGCGGCGCCGCCCTCACAGCTGCCACCTCGAGCGCCACCCGCCCCTGCCTCTGTGACTGCATGCCCCTTACTGGTGCGTGTTAGTCGTTGGCCGGCCGTCGTGCCATTGCACATGCAATCCGCCGCTGGGTCGGTGGAGTCTAGAGGGCATGCGGCCGCGAGGCGGGCCAGCAGCAGGTCTGCCTTAGCGCTGAAGACCTCAGACACATACTGCTTGAAGCTGTGGGGTTGAGGGGTGGGGGGTGCGGGTGTGGGGTGGGGGG
>NW_014011060.1:0-2957 GCF_000611645.1 Monoraphidium neglectum
GCGCTGCGGCGAGGCGCTCGGGAAGGGGCCAGTGCCACCTGCGGCACGCATTCCCCGTCCTGCATCCCGCCCCAACACGCCGAGTGGCGGAGCGCAGGCCGCCTCTCCTCTGCCGCAGCGCCGCCCCCCTTTGCAGCCCACAGCGGCCCTGCCCACCTCCAGCTGCGCGGGGAACCCGACGTGGTATCCCCTCTCGTACGCCTTGATGGGCTCCCCCTTCTCATTCTTGCGCGTCTTGACCATCGCCACAGGCAGGTTGTCCATGATCCTGCGGCACACCAAGGCAAGCACGCCGATCGGCTAGAACGAGCGAGCGGGAAACCAGACAAGCGGCAGCCGGACCGGTCGCCCTGCCCCCCATGGGCCCGGTCCGCCGCGGGACGCAGCCTCTCGGGGCCGCTTCGCCGCTGCCGTCGAGTCCACTGGCCAGGCGCCGCTGTGGCACCGCCGGCCCCTGCACCTGCCCGCTGCATCCATGAGTGTGATACCAGGTGCGACACGCCCGGGGCTGCGGGCGCCAGCTGGCTCCGCACCGCCACTCACATGTTGACTTTGTAGTCATCCGCGATCTTGTCAACAAACGCCTTGGCCTGAGCCGCGCTGAGCGCTTGGATGCGGCACAGCACCTTGCACTGCTCGTCCTGGCGCATGGACAGCTGCGGCGCGGGCGGTTGCAAGCGGGCAATCAGGCGGACGTACGGGGCCAAGCCAGACCGCGGCTGCTGCGAACCAATATAGTGTGTCATCTGAGCGCTATTCCCCAAGGCCATGGGAATCCCGGCTCACCTGGTATAGGGAGTTTTCGATCCGGTCGCCGCGCAACACCTCGCCCAGGTTTTCTGCAAACGGCACGATCTTCTCTGGCCGGCAGTAGGGCAGCGAGTAGTACTCATACGGCAGCTGCGTCTTCACCGAGGACAGCTTGTTCACCTTGAGGGTGATGGGGTCTTTCTGCGCAGGCCGATCGGGGGCGCAGACGGTGCGGCACCCCAGGCGGCGCGTCGCAACAGGGGGTGCCTCACGAGGTGTGCGCGGACTCGACGCAGCGCACCGCCACAGCGGCGCTGCGCCTCCCGCAGCTCAGCTGGATCCCATACAGCGCTGCAGTTTCAGCATAATGCTTCATCAGGGTGATCAGGGCGCCATCAGACGAGGATGGGGCCCAACAATGCGCCCAGATCGCATGTGCTCTCCACTTCTCCCGCCTCAGAAGCCCCTCATATTGCAATGATATTGCCCTTATTGCTCCCACGCCGCGTGTGCCCCCGCCTGGCCCACCTTCTTGAAGTCCTGTGGAGCAACTCCCGGCAAGTAGAACGCGAGCGCCCCCTGAGGCAAGGCTAGAAGGAGCAGCGCTGAGGGCACCACCAGCGTCTGACCAAGCGGGCCTAAGAGCAGCAGCAGCAGCGCTGCTGCCCGGGACACCATGATTGGCACTGTTGTGCTGCTAGGATCTCGGCAGGACCGCACGCTGCCGCAAGTGTAGGCGTGCAAATCCTCCCAAGAGTCAAGCTCCCTACGTTATAGCTGCCGTTTCACAGGTGAAGGCCTCGACGGCCACAATGCAAGAGCAATCCCTCGAGGGTGATTTATCAAAGTTCCGCTGGCTGTGGGTTCATGCAAAGCCTTGCAACCATCTGGGATCGACTGGGCACTCAGCGCGCAACGGCGTTGTGCGACATGCAGTGCGCAGCTGCCAGATTACCATCGGGCCGGCTGCGGTACCAGCGCGCTGCAGCGATCATGCCGGTTCGAGTGGCCGCGCGCCGCAACAGGTGCATAATATCTTGTAGGGGTACTAGTCTTTTCCCAGGGAGCATACCGTATGCTCGAATGCGTGGTCGGGCCGTGCGCACTGACCAGCAAGGCACCTTGCTTAGCTGGAAGACCTCACGCAAGGAACGGCAGCCGGGTGGCTCCGCTGGTGATGCTTGCAGGGCGTTGCAAGTGCGTACAGCAGCCCGCTGTGAGGTAAGTAGTAGGACTGCATGGCTCTTCAGGACCGGCAATTGCTTTCGCACATTGGGTCAACAGCAGCGAGCTAGGGGACTAATTTGGGGTCGCGACCGGTCAAATGCACTGCGGTGTGCCCAATGAGCAGCTTTGGCTGCGCCTCGTGGTGCGTGGCAGGATGCTTGCCTTGTGCCTCCCCCCTGCTATGCACTCCAACGCCCGCGGCTGCTGGAACTGCCCCCAAACCATCCCGGCCGGGCTTCTGTCACCTCTGCCGTGCGGGTGTGACCGCCGCCACCCGACCGTCTTGCTGACCACCCTCTCCTGCTGACATGCGCATTACTCCGGCACCGCGCACCACCGCTTCAGCTGCATGTATGTGCCGGTCATGCAGATGCCGAATATGCTGGAGCTCGCCATGCGGGGCGCGAGGCCGCGCCACAGGCCCCGCGCACCCTCTTCCCGCAGAAGCTCCCGGAGGATTCCCGTCCAGCTGGCATTGCCGCCACCCCGCCCTGCCGCAGCCGCGTCCCCCGCCGCCACGCCGCCAGGGGCGCCGCCCATCGTGCCGCCGCTGACCTGGAGGCGGGTTTTCAAGACGTCCAGCGGCGTCGTGAGCACCGCAGAGCAGGCGCCTGCCAGCGCGGCGGCGGCGGTCTGGACCGCGATGATCTCGCCGGTGGTTTCGCCAGAGTCTGGGGACGGCCCAGTGCCGCCGCCTGCACCACTGCTGCTGCTGCTGCTGCTGGTGCTGCTGCTGGTGCTGCTGCGGTCGTGCGCAGCGAGCTCCGGGTGCAACCACAGCCAAATGAGCGACTGCCAGCCGCCGTAGCAGCCCCACCATATGGCACTGCGGCGATGGCAGGCATGGTGGCAGGATGAAGAGGAGATCACACGCGGCACCTAGTGTAAGCACTCGCAGCCGCAACGCACTGCATCGCGCACAGCTTTCATGATTGTGCTTTCCCACAAGTGCTGTCCCAGGCTGCGCCGTTGCCCGGGGG
>NW_014011060.1:3423-4353 GCF_000611645.1 Monoraphidium neglectum
GAGTCTCAGCACGCCTCGCCTGCCCAGCTTCTGCCCTACAAGAGCCGCACCTGTTTGGCACGTACAGCGCCGCGCTGGGGATGAGCCCCCGCCAGAGCCCGCCGAGGCCTTCCTGCCGCACTATCAGGCGCGCCATGGAGAGGCCATTCATACGCGGGTGGCCGGCGTCCGCAGAGGCGGCCGCCGCGCTTCCGGCGCCGTTGCTGTACACGCGCCGCAGGTGCGGGCGCCGCCACTGCTGCTGCTGCTGCTGCTGCTGCTGCTGCTGCTGCTGCTGCATGCCGTCCGCGAGGGGATCCAACACCCGCAGTCGCGCCCGCGCCGCCGCCAACGCTGGCGACCCTGCCCGGCTCCCAAACGCCCGCCGCTGCTGCCCCGCCTGCCCGTCCGCCCCCGCGCCTCTGCTGGCCGTGGCAGCCCCGGCCACGCCGCCGCCGCCACCCCCGCTGCCGCCGCCGCCGCCGCCGCCGCCGCCGCCGCCGCCGCCGCCGCCGAGGTCCGCGCCGTGCACCATCAGCCGCTGGCTGATCACGTCCACCGGCACGGCCACCACCTGCGTCGCGAGCGACGCGACGCCGCCCGCCACGAAGTTGGACGCGCCGGCCAGCGCAGAGGGCGCCATGGATGCCGCGAGGGACTCGTTCCCCTGCATTGCTGCCTTTGTCAGTTCGAGCATCGTCAGGTACACGGTGCGGCCGGGGATGGTGCCGAATATGACGGTGCCAAAGCCGCGGTAGAAGCCGCGCAGGCCGTCGGCGCGCCAGATCGCGGAGGCCGTCTGATAGGAGCCCGAGATGCCGCCGGATACCCCATGTGACGCCATCTGGCGGGTCTTGACGACTGGGGGGGCGTGGGGGTGGGGGGCGGGTCCCGTTCAAGCCCGGGCGCGCGGCTTGTGAGGCAACCAGAATGAATGTGCGTGTGCTGGGG
>NW_014011060.1:4719-9586 GCF_000611645.1 Monoraphidium neglectum
GAATGTGCGTGTGCTGGGGGGCCGCGCCGAGGGATTGGGGCGTGCCTGCGAACGGGGCGGGGTTCTAGGATAGATGGCATGCAGCTGCGCAGCTGCAGCACACGCGCCGCTGCCTGCTTGCCCCAGCCTCACCGCACCTGTGAGAGGGTAAAGGCCTGCGCTGACAGCACTGAATAAAGGGATGCCTACAAAGAAGACCTGGCGGGTCAAGGCAGGTTTGGGCCCGATGCGGGGTTGAAGCAGGGGCCGCTCACACCCGTCGGCGATTGGGTGCAGCTTGCAGCCGCTCTGTAAGGTGCCCTGAGCCACATGGGCCCGCAATTGCTGCCTGCCGTTCAGAAACTTTCAACCCACCTTCGTTTTGTCCAGCCTGCCATTATGTGTGCGGAGGTCAGCATCGAGGGTTGCGCTCAGGTGAGAGCAGCAGCAGCGGCAAGGAGCAACAGCAAAACAATGCAGGTGCAGGCGCTGGCAGCGGGCAAAAGGCAAGCGCGAAAACAACACATACCTATCCCAATCAACTTCCGGGCTTGACATTTTGCCGGTTGTCAATCACGGGTGGCGGGCGCGCGCTGCCGAGTAATTGTGAACGATCCTTCTACACCACGGCAACTGCAAAGTACGCCAATCTATCAAACAGTTCAAGTCCACAGTACAGAGTGCTCTTCGACTCTTTGCAAACTGTGCCACGGGCTGAGTTCTTGATCCCTGGCACATGCAGTTGCACATGCTGCCCTTCAGCTTGCTGGAAGGATTCCCTTTGAAGCCATGCCCATCTTCATCAGCCAGCGGTGATGTGGATGCTGTGACATCACAACAAAGTTGCCCATTTACTGAGATTTGGAGAGTTGCAGAGGGATCAACGTGCATCTCAGACGTGGCCCACTCACATCTCCTTTCCGCAGGCGCCGCTGAAGCTGTCGGTTGCTGCGGCTGTCCAGAAAATGACAAAGCTCATGGTGAGTCAGCAGTGGTCCCCTTCCTGTATTTGCAATCACCAATAATTGGTGCAGAGGGGCGGCCAACGCTGCGCACAACAGCAGCGTTGTGCACTCCAAAGGGTGACGCACTTTGCCTCACCTTTCCGTTTCTGGGGCTTGCGCCTGGCAGCTCAGCCGCCGCCCCGCCACACAGCCGCCCATCGATCCCCTCTGTAAGAGGTACGGCTGCTGTTGCTCAGGACGCACAGTTGCAGCACTTGATTCGAAAGGCGTGGCCGAGTTACAACGCCAGGCATGGCATGGCCCAACAAGGGGCAGGCCCGCACCTTCATTAACAGGCAACAAACTGAGCACATGGTCCGTTGACTAACAAGGGATGCGGCAAAGTGGTGGTCGCAGCACGAGCAGGGGCACTGTATTATCGTAGTAATGCGCAACTTGAAGTGTGTGCAATATGTATTCGGGTATCTCACAGCACCCCGCACGCCTCAGCCCACGCCACGCGCGTGGAGGGTTCATGAGTGCAAGCATGTGGCATGGCGACAGCGGCGGTACAAAGCAAAAAGCACGGCATCGACGAGCGGTGGCTAAGCGTTGTAACGCGTACGTGTGCGGCAAAGTGGGTTGAGACATCATCCTCTGTCCCCACCAGGGCGGCGACATTCAGCAGCCCCACACCAGTGGGCTGCCGGTGCATGCAAACCCAACGCCCACGCATGCGGGCCCCAGTATGCTGGACAGTCGCGCCAAAACTGAACGTGTGTGGCCGCTGTACTCGCCTCCACGCCCACGCGGGCGCGGGCCGGCGTGGCGACGGCGAATGGAACCCTGATCGTGAGAGCGTACGTAGCTGGGCGTGCGTATCTTCACAGTGTGCATGAGCATGGCCATCCGACCGGGACCCACTTGAGGGTCTACATTAGGCGATAGCAGCGGATAAGGTGATGCAGTGCAAAACTGCCATGAGCGCCAACACATACCCCCAGCCTGCAGCTGGATAAGGAGCCCAGACTGGGCGCAGGGAAACTGCAACATGGTGTGCGGGCGATCCCGACTGCCCATGCATGTGCAACCTTCGGCCGCGTTGCCACCGGCCCACCATCACGGGCAAATAGGCGGTGCAGCCAGCGCCGGGCGATGGGCAGCCGTGGGGTGAGGCATAAACCACCGACACCGACGGATTCAGCGCCCCGCGTCTCGCACGGAGGAGCTAAGATATGATGAGGCGCACCGGCCGAGCATCTCCCAGCCTGCAGCCCCCACCCCCGCCCCGCCGAGGGGCGCCCCGCCGAGGGGCGCGAGCGGGGCGCGGGCGCCGGTTCGACGCGAGGACGCCAAATGATAAATTGGCCCTGCCTACATAACCACCACTTGCAAATCAGTGCAGGTGCAGCGGCCAGGTCTGACAGCTCCACGCCTTCACCACTCGAGAGCAGCGCGCCGCACAGCGGCAGCGCAGCCCTGCGTGCCACGCTTCAGCAAACCGTGGCGTTGGTCCGTCGCACTTCCGCGGGCGGCGCGCTGTTGCGTGCGACCGTTGCGGCACACATGCGAGAGCGCCCCAGGAAATTTGCAATCACCAACTTGTATGCCTGAATCTCAACGCCCCGCAGATCAAAGTGGGCCCACTCGTGCTTCATCAGTCTGCCGCATGCGCACCCGCTAGGCCAGGGCACACTGGACCCCGCGTTTGGGGCCCTGCAGCCGCGAGGCCGCGCCCAGCAAGGTGCGTCTGGCGGCCGCAGTTGCGGCCGCAAACTTTGCCGCAAACTTTGCCGCGCCCAACCCGCACCCAACAGTAGCCTTGTGAAAGCGACGATGACGGGGCCAGGCAGCCCCGCAAATTGATGCAAGCTGCAGGCTCTGGAGTGCAGATGGACCATGATGGATGAGAGATGAATCAAGCTGGCTGACCAGCACGAAGATGCGTTGGTAGCGCGGTCTTGGGGACGTGCGCGGCGATATGGCTGCCACGCCCCTGCACGCTCGAGGCGGGGCGGGGGCCCATGCACCACGCGGGCAGCGCTGGACTGGGTGCTGTTGCGAAGTGTGAAAGGCACAAACGAGGAGATGGAGGAAAGATCGGTGCAGTTATGGAATGGGAGGGGAGGCTCTACCTCAAGGCAGTTCTCAAAGCCAGGAAACGGCCCGCGGACAGTATCGGGCATCATCAACGCAAAGAGACAGCAACAGCTTGGATGGGAGAGTGCTGCACACGCACGGGCAGGCATGCTTTTGCGGTGTAGCAGTGTGTGTACCGAGAGTGGGGGCTCGACGAGTCCGTTGAGCTCGCCGCAGGGTCTGAGGCTGCAAAAATGGGTCAGCCGTCAAGGGGCGCTGCCCTGCAGAGCGGCGAGCGCCTGCGGGCCGCGGCCCCTGCGGGCGGGAGGCCGGGAGGGAAACAGGCCCGGAGGGGGGAAAGAAACGCGCGGCCTACTAATAGAGGTGTGCAATGGGCGCTGCGCGCCGGTGTGCAATGGCCTTGTGAAGCCTTCTTTGTGTGGATACGCTCGACTCATTTCTGGGGGGCTGCGGGGCGGTGTAAGCACAAAGGATGCGGAACAAGACGGGCGGCGGGTGCAGGACGGTGGTGCACTGCCACTTGAGTCGGGCAGGACCATCGCAGCATTATTTCTATGCAAATTGCCGTCTGTGATGGGAGCAGTCCCAACATCAAGTGGGCCGGCGTTGCTCGATGTGCGAGTGACGGCTGCTTGCCGGTGGCCATCTTCATAATTGTGTAATGTTTTGCCAGTGCTGTGGGTGCAATACATCTGCAGGTGCGTGTGGGCGGTGCGTGTGAATGTGATCAGTGCTGAGGCGCACACGCGCGCATAAGCAACCGTAGTGCGTGCGCTAGGGGCTGGGCATGAAATGGTAAAGCCAGCTTCTCAGAGTGCGCACATCAACAAAGCAACAGCGCGGCCATGGGGCCATAGCACGGGGAGGGGTGCGGCGCGCAAGGCACGCATCGGCAGGCCGCAGCCTGGAAGCTGGGTCGGGGGCCGGCTGGCCGGCCGCGCCTCGACGCACCGCAGCGCCAGCGCGCGCCCCACGGCGGCTCCCGCAGACCGTCGCCTGTGCATGTGCGCGCGTGCGCGTGACGCGCGCGCGGCGCACGCCGGTCAGCAAGAGCACCAGGCGGGGTCGACGGCGTCGAGCGGCGCGCACAGCGCGGCGTGGCACCAGGACGGCCGGGAGTACTTGGAGACAATCGGCGCCAGCAGCGCGCCCAAGGCCTCGGTCGGCGGCCGCGCCGCGTCCCGGTGGATCCGCACCAGCCGCCCGGCCGCGCGTGCGAGCGCCGCCGGCTCGACGCGCGCCAGGCGCAGCAGGCGCGGCGCCTGGGCGCCGGCGGTGCCGTGGGTGTGCATGGCGAGCAGGAGCGCGGCCGCGGCCTGGTGGGTGGGGGGGACCTCCAGAAGTGTGTAGTCAAGTAGGCACAGCTCCTGTGAGGACAGCAAGGGCGGGCGGGGGGTGGCTTAGAATGGCAGACGCTCGTGTGGGGCAAAGACTTGACCAGGGCGGGTGGTCTTTGCAGTTGAGCCCTGCATGCCCTCCCACTCATTACACACACATGAACTAACAAACTACCACTTGCACGGCACGCACGCGCAGCCGGACGCACCAGGCCCAAGCCCAGTAATTCCAAGTTTCAAAAACACTCCCATCCAAGGGAAAATGATCATCACTGCTTTGTCCCGTCACGCTGCCGACCCCTCACCAGCAGGTACACCGCCAGCGCCGCGACAGGCGGCCGCGTGCCGGGCAGGCCCTGGACCAGCAGATGCAGCGCTGTGAAGGCCGTCACGTTGGAGACCCTGAACTCCAGGGCGTCCAGCAGCACACGCTCCATGCGCAGGAGGTCCTGGGCGGTGAAGCTGTGGGCCGCGATGTTTACGAGCTGCCCCATGCTGGGGTGCGAC
>NW_014011059.1:0-1252 GCF_000611645.1 Monoraphidium neglectum
CTTGAGGCTTGGGCCAAGGGGGGCGGGGTGGTCCCTGAGCATCAAAACGTGTGGGAGCGGCCCGATGGCTGGGGCGCGGGCGTTCCGTGAAGCGGCGACCGCGAGGGCATGCCGGCCGCCCCGCACCAGGCGGCGCGCGCGCCCCAGCCGTCGCTCAGGCCGCGTCCCCGCCGCACTGCCAGCGCCCCGGCGCCGCCCCTCCACCCTCCCTGGCCGCGCCGTCGCGCCTCGCCTCGCCTCGGCCCCGCCCCGCCGCCGACTCCTCCTGCGGCCCATTGCCGCGCCTGAACACCTGAACCCTGACCCTTGAACCCTAAACCCCGATTTGCTGCGCCCGTCAGGTGCGCAAGGGCGGGCGGCTGCGGCTGTACAACAAGGGCGCGGCGGAGTGGGTGCTGCAGCGCTGCGTGGCGATGGTGGATGCGCGCGGCGAGGTGGTGGCGATGACGGGGCCGGACAGGGACGAGCTCATGCAGGTGCGCCCCGTGGGCCTGGGCTGGAGGGTAGCAGAGGGTGGTTTTTTGGGGGGGAGGGACCGGGGTGGTTCGACTGGCAAGCGAGGGAGTGAATATGTGTTCGTGTTCATGTATGTGTGCGCGTGTGTGCGTGTGTTGGTGTTTCTTGAGTGTGTATGTATGTGTGTGTCTGTGTTTGTGTGTGTGTTTTCTTTGTGTTCGTGTGTGTGCTTTGTTTTTGTGTTAGTGTGTGAGTTTGTGTGTGAGTTTGTGTGTGAGTATGTGCGTATGTGTGGAGACGGGCGGTGCCGGGGACGAGGACGCTTGGGGGCTGCGTTGGGCCGCTCGGGGGCCCACTGGCGAGGCGGAGCAAGGCCCGCTTTGCAGCGGCGTGCACCGCGGGGCCCTGGCGGACTTTCCGCGCTTTGTGGCCGTTTTCCGTCGCAGTGTTGGCGAGGCCCCACCTCGCCGCCGCCGCCACCACCTGGCCCCTCCCTGGCCGGGCCCCCTGTCCCCAGACGCCCCCGCGCCGCGGCTGCCTCTCCCCCCCACCAGGTCGTGATCGGCATGGCGTCGCGCGGGCTGCGCTGCATCTGCCTCACCTACACCGATTTTGACGCGGTCGACCCCTCGCGGGCCCCCGACTTCTTCTCGAACCCGGACGGCGTGGACGCCAACTTGGTGGCGCAGGCCATTGTGGGGATCAAGGACCCTGTGAGGTGCGCGGGGATGGGCTTTGGGAGGGGCGGGGGTATTTGGGATTCAGGTGGGGGAGGCAGGCAGGGCGGCTGGGGGGG
>NW_014011059.1:1683-8163 GCF_000611645.1 Monoraphidium neglectum
CGGTGGAGGTACGGGGAAGGGATGGGGGAGGGGGAAGAGGCAAGGGTGAGAGAGCGGGGCAGGCGGCCTCCTGGCCGCTGGGGCTGCTGGGGCGCACCTGATTGCCCCCAAAAAGCAGGGCGCGCCGCGCGCAAGGACCGAGGAAGATAAGCGGCTGTTGTTCTGCAGCGACGGGCGCGGTTCCCTCGGACGTGCTACCGAATAGTGATAGGCTTGCCGCGGGAGAGGGTTGCTGGTTGGCAAGACGGTGCCGGCAGCCCCGCCGCGACGCCCCAAAAACCGCCACCTCGCGTCCGCCCGCCCCCGCGCCGCCCGCGCGCCGCGAACCCCCTGCATTTGCAGGCGCGAGGTGCCCGACGCCGTCCGCGTCTGCCAGCGGGCCGGCATCGTGGTGCGCATGGTGACGGGCGACAACATCCACACGGCGCGCCACATCGCGCGCGAGTGCGGCATCCTGACGGATCACGGCGTGGCGCTGGAGGGGCCGTCCTTCAGGTCAATGCCGGCGCACGAGCTCATGCCGCTGCTGCCGCGGCTGCAGGTGGGGCTGCGGGCCAGGGAAGGGGGGCCCGAGGGGAGGGGGGAGGTTGGACAGCAGGCTGGCTGGGGCCGAGGGCGGAGGTTTCGGCGGCTGGTGCTGCCACGCCAGTGGGTGGCCGGGGCCTAGGAGAAGAACAAGGGCGCGTGCTTGGGGCGAGGGGGCGCGATGCGCGCCGCCGTGCCTGTAACGTCGCGCCGCGCGGTGCATGCCAGGCGGCTTGTTGCGGAGTGGGCCGCACCGAGCGCGTGCCTCCTCGGTCAAATCAAACTAAATCACGGGCGCTGATCTCGCACGCGCTCCATCCATGGTGCGGCCCTCCCAGCCTCCACCAGCCGCACCCACCTGGCCCCAGCCCTCCCATTTCGGGTGTGAAATTCCGGGTCTTGGCCGCCCATTCTGAGCATCACAGTGACGGCGATCCCCCCCCCCAAAAAAAAGGTCCTGGCGCGCTCCTCCCCCGAGGATAAGCTGACGCTGGTGTCGCTGCTCAAGAAGGAGGGCGAGGTCGTGGCCGTGACGGGGGACGGCACAAACGACGCGCCTGCGCTCAAGGAGAGCGACGTCGGCCTCGCCATGGGCATCGCCGGAACAGAGGTGGGTGCGCCGGGCCCGGTCAACGGCCCTGCCGGGCGGGTCGGGGCGGGACCGCGCTTGAGCGGAGCGGGGGACGGCGGGACGGCGGCGACGAGGTCGCGCTCGCGGGGCATGTTGTGTGGTGCAGTGGGATTCACGAATGCGCCCGCCACATACTCGACGCGTACCTGACACGCACTAGACCCTGCGCTGGCAGCCAAACCAAGCGTCCCATGCCGGCAGCCGCCCGTCCCACCCCCGTGCCTGCCCAACCCCAACCGAATGGCCCCAGGTTGCAAAGGAGGCGGCAGACATTGTGATTATGGACGACAACTTCAGCTCGATTGTCAAGTGAGATGGGGTCGGGGTGGGCGGGTAGGGCGCGCACCCCTGGGGGCGGCACGCGTGGGCCCTTGTCATGCAGCGGAGCGGGGGGGGGGGCAATTGTGTCTGGCGCCGCCGGCGTCGACCAGAAGCGCTCTCTTGTTAACTGTGTACCCGCTTGGCGATGTTTGGGGTGGTGCAACCTAAGGGCGTGGGGCTGGCAGAGGTTTGGCTGCTGTTGTGATGACGACCAGTGCTGTGTGGATGGACACACACACACATACACACGCGCGCACACACACACACACACACACACACACATCACACATCACACACACACACTTTTGGCTGCCCCTCCCCCTCAAGGTCTGTGCTGTGGGGCCGCTCCGTATTCAACTCCATCCGCAAGTTCCTGCAGTTCCAGCTCACCGTGAACTTCGTGGCCCTCGTCATCGCGTTTGTGGGCGCGGTGGTCGGCGGCCGCATCCCCCTGAACGTGCTGCAGCTGCTGTGGGTCAACCTCATTATGGACACCATGGGCGCGCTGGCGCTGGCGACCGAGGACCCCAACCCAGAGCTTCTGAACGACAAGGTGGGGCCCTGTGGGCTGGCCTCGGGGCACCTGACCAATGTGTTTCAGTGCACACTTGTGCATGAGTACACACGTGTATGTGCATGCGTGCAATGTTGTTGTGGACGCCGTTGCCTGTCCTTGACGGCTTTGTTTGACTCTCCTTCGCCGCCGTTCTCCCTCGTGTGGTGTAGCCCCTTGCCCCCACCCCCTTTGCGCAACCCCGTCCAGCCCTGGCCCCTCCCCTCCCCTCCACCCTTGCTCAACCCTGCTTTGCCCTGGCCTCCCCTCCACCTACCCCCCTATCGCCCACCAAAGCCCCACGGCCGCGACGAGCCCCTCATCACAACCAAGATGTGGAAGCACGTCCTCGTCCAGGGCTGCTACCAGCTGTTCTGGCTCTTCTTCTTTATGTATGCCCTGCCCTCCCTCAACTGGAGCCGCTACTGGACCACCTCCGAGTGCCAGCTGCTCTCCAGCGGCCCCCTGTCCGCGCCGCGCGCCGACTACTGCGCCTACAGGATGGCCCTGCCGCAGGCCGATGGCGGGCTGGGCATGAATTCGACCGCCGCGGGTGCGTACTGCTCAATGCTGAACACATGCGGCTGGCCGTGCGGCAGCGCGGACCACGTCGGCGACCAAGCGGCCTGCGCGGCGGGCGTGCTGGCGGCGACGGGGCGCGTCTACGCCCCCGGCGTCGTGCCGGGCGCGGAGAAGGACGCGCTGTGTCCTGATGGCAGTGCGTGTGACGCGTACACGGCATATCGGGTGGTGGAGCAGTACTGGGAGGCGCGGCTGGAGAAGCAGCATGAGGAGGACTTCAGGAGGGGGGACAGCCTGCTGTTCAACAGCTTCATATTCCTGCAGGTGGGTACTGGGGGGGGGGGCTGGATAGAGCGCGGGCCGCGATGGAAAGGGGCAGCATACTAGCAGAGTGTGTGTGTGCTTTCGGTCGGGTGTCTGCCTGCTTGCGAAGGTTCAATGCAAGCATGATCTATGATTTGCCGGCCGAGGCGACGAGGCGTGTGGTGGAGGTGTAGCGGGAGGCCCCTGCCTGCTGAGCGCCCTCCGGGCTCACATCCGCTGCGGCACCGTCACACGCACACACACACACACACACACACACACACACACACACACACACACACGCGTGCACGCGCGCACGCACGCACACATGCATGCGGGCACACACACACACACACACGCGCGCGCGCGCGTGCGCGCACACATACAACCACCACCACCCACCACCACCGCCAGGTCTTCAACGAGATCAACGCGCGCCGCATCAGCGACGAGCTCAACATGTTTGGCGGCATCCACCGCTCTCCCATCTTCCTGGCCGTCATCGCCATCACGGTCGGCCTGCAGGCCATCATCATGCAGACCCGCATGGGCATGTTCTTCAAGGTCGTGCCCCTCGACGCGGCGGAGTGGGGTGTCAGCATTGCCATCGGCGCGTCTGCAGTGCCCATCAGCTGGCTGACGCGCGTGCTGGGCGGCCTGATGCCGACCGTGCGGCGGCGCCGCCACGGGCAGCGGACGCTGTCGCGTGGCCACGGGGGTTCGCGCGTGCACAACGAGGCGGCGGCGGCGGCGCTGGCGCGGCGCACGAGCATGCCGAGGGAGGCGGCGCAGGTCAGGCCGTCGCCGCGGGCGGTGGCGGCGGTCAGCAGCACGGGCTGGGGCGAGTAGCGCCCGGACGGGCGCGGCGCACGGCGGCGGGGCCCTCGCTCGGCCGCCGGGCAGATTCAGGGCTTTCGAAACGAAATGGACCCCCAACGCAATAGAGGCTAGAACGCATGATTCAGGTTCGCTCCAGGCTGGGGCGGCGGGTCGCCCACGGCGGAGGCAGGCGCGGGGAGTGGTTTTGGGAAAACCTGATACTTGACCTGTGGAACTTGCGCAGGAGCGGTGCTTGATTGGCCGCCCCCTGACGAAATGTCTCCCATGTGGACCTTGCACCACATGCTGCCCGGCGCACAATCCAGACTGAGAAGCACGGCACGTCCACTCTCTGTTGCACGTTGCTTTGCCCATTTCTTTTCGCCGCATCATGTCGGATGCCTGCCTGTTCGGCCGGGTCTGGCGAAAGCTGGGGACCTCCTGCACGTGCATCTGCGTGCTGCTGCTCTGATTGCCCGTCATTGCCTGGTCACCACCAGGGTGTAGATGTGTATGGTGCCGGCAACTTGTGCAAACATCACGTAGTAATGCGATTGCACCAGCAGATTGTTCACCTGATTTTAAACACGACATGTGTCACAAAGCCCAAATCCGAAGCCCAAGGGCCCTGCAGAGCCGAGTGAAGTAGCCGACCCTTCGTGAAGTGTGAAGCTGTGTTGATCGAAGTTTGACCAGCACATTGACCTGTGGTCTGAGGAACGCGCCTGTGTAGATGCGCCGACACAAATTCCGCAGTACGCATTTACTTCTGAGTATTTTGCAAGCTGCCACCCGTCCTTGAAAGCTGCGCGTGCAGCGCCCACTCATACGGCACTTCGTCCCTGTCAGCCTCAAGGCCGTGACGTATGATTCAAACATTCAAAACTGGAGAGGGCAATATATAGAATATACCTCGGGGCGTTGTGGGCTTGGGACGACCTCTCCTCGCTTGCACCGCTGCAGATAATGGGGAAAACAGCCCATTTGCAGTCGCTGATCCTTGACGGCGTCAAGGTACAATATCAGAGCTGAATTTTGTAGCTCGAAAACGTTTCCGCGCAACCAGTGTGCGCAGCCTGGTGCACAGCGCGCGGGGCAAACAATGTCGCTGTGCGCGCTGCTGGCCTGGCGGCGCCCCTCAGCAAACGGCTTTCTTTACCGCCTCCCCTGCAGGAGTATGAGCGAACGTATGGGGCGCTACCAGCCCCCAAACACGCCACCTTGGGCAGCGGCAGCCTGGGCCGGGACAGCCAGGTGCGCATGAGTGCGACGCGTCGCTGCAGCGCACCATGCACCCGGCGCAGCAGCCAACCTTACACGACTCCGTCGCATGCGAATTTGCTGGGCTCGCCCCAAAATCTATTGCGCACGTTTTTGCCTGCTGCGCTGCGCCTCCCTTGCAGCTGCTGATGGACAGTCTGTGGGCGTCTCAGGCGGCCCCCGGCGGCGCCTTCACCACGTTTGCGGCCGCGCCCGAGCGGCCGTCGGCATCTGCCGCCGCGGGGCGCCAAGCGCCGCCGGCGCGCCCCAGCTGGTCAATGCCCTGGCAGACAGCGGACAGGCGGGCTGGCGCCGCGGTGGCTAGGGCCGTGCGGAGCGCACGCACGCCTGGCGGCGCCTTTGCAAACTTCGGCCTGCCCAAGGCGCCCAAGTGACGGCGCCCTGACAGCCCCTGCACTGGCCAATGATGGAAGGTCCCCGAGTGCTGCCGTCAATGCAATCAGGGTTCCATAATCCTTATCAACCGACAGGGCCACGCGTTGTCTGAGGGCACTGTCTCGGCTTTCCTGTACTCTACTGTTCTGGCTTCTCTTTGTGTGTCGACGCTTGTTACCTCCTCTCACCCCTAGCGACAGCTAGACGTGGGAGCGAGACCAAGACGAAGGGTGCCTGAGCGCGCGCATCGCGGCTGGTATGCAGTCGCGTCTCAGCCAGCAGGCCTTGCGCATAAGCGCGGACTTCCAGTGCGGCAGACGAGCGGACGCGCTTATGCAGCGCGTGCCCTTTGCATGCTGGGGCATGCTTCGCGCCCAAATGCGGTGCGGAAAAGCGCAGCGGGAAAAAAAGATCAGGTGCACTATCAACCCTGACGCCCTTCGCGGCCTTTGGCGAAGCGTACTCACGGCGATGGGGCGCTGAGCGCGGGACGCGAACTGGGGTTTGAATGATGGCGGTCGGCGCGCTCCGCTCTGCGCAACAGCTGAGAGCCTCTCACAGTCGGCTTTGCGAGGAGGAGGCAGGGACGCAGCGTGTCAAACAGGCCGTTGGTCTGCAGCGACGCATGGTGGGCGCCGGAGCTGACCGCGCGAGGCGCGCGCGTCACGGAAAGCGGGGGTGGGGGGTTGAGTTGGTACACACACACGCGTGCGAGGGAGCGCAGGACGTAGCCATGGATCAGGTCCACACGTCGGCCGCGACTCGTGCTGCTGGATGGCCGCGTTGACACCGGGTGCTGCTGGATGGCCGCGTTGACACCGGGTAGCTCGCTGCTCCCAACTGCATGTGCGGACAGCCTGCTCGTGCAAGCCCAGCCCCCGCACTGCCGGTGAAGCGGCGCAGTGGCCGGCGGGCCGGCGACGCGCCCCCGCCACGACGGGCGCTATGTCGCAAGGCTCGTCAGGACGCAGCTGATTTGGGGCACCGGTGATGGGTGACAGCTTGGCCTCAGCAGAAGCCGCACCCATGAGCAATGCCTTGGTGAGGCGGGGCGCCGCTTTGATTGGCGGCGGCGGCGGCGCAAGAAGGCTGCGGCTTGGCGTTGTGGCAAGGCTGATGCAGTGCACGCGAGAGGGGTGCGCAGCAGAAT
>NW_014011059.1:8351-9363 GCF_000611645.1 Monoraphidium neglectum
CGCGAGAGGGGTGCGCAGCAGAATGCGCGGGGGGGGGGGGGGGGCGCCTGCAGGCGAAGGGGCGTCAGCTGGCCCGATTGGGCAGGCGGGGCTGTTGCGAAAGGTCGGGCCACGCCCAGATGCGCAGCGCTGGTCCCATGCATCCAAGGTGGTGCGTTGTGAGAGACACAAGCAAGCAAAAACAGACCGATTGAGCCGGGCACAGGCAGGCCGTGACGGACCGCGGAGGCCGCGGGAACGCCCAGCGACAGCGCAGCGCAGCGCATGTGGGGCCGCTTTGGGCTGGCGGGCGGCGCCTGCACCTGTGCAGCGTCCCACCCACCCAGGCGCGCTGCATGGCCGACGGCCGCGGCCAAAGCACAGCTGGCAGTGCACACCTGGCTGAACCTGCGTCTTGTGACCAATGCGGCCGCATAAGTGGCAGGTTGAAGTGGCAGCGTGGCCGGCACGCGCGCCAAACAGCCCTCAAGTTAAGGGGCACGCGAGGTGGGGGCGTTTCGACATGAAACGGCCAGGGCAGGCGTGAATCACCCTGCACCAACTGCACGCTGATCGCCGCGGGCCGGCCCAGGAGCACGGCCCAGGCCTGCGCCGTCTCCAAGCCCGCTGCGCGCCCGTCGCAGGCGGCAAGGCGCCGTCACAGGTGCATGGCAGCGACGCGCGCGGAGAACTCCACGTTGTTGCTGACCGCCTCCGCCCGCTCCTTCTCCAGCCCAGTAGCGGCCGGCGTGTACCCCAGCACCCGTTGAAACCAGGGGTGCGCCAGCGCGGCGGCCGCGGTGATGCGCTGCGCCGGGTCTCGCTGCAGCATCGCCGCCACCAGCGCCTGCCCCTCGGCCGTGACGCCGCTCCAGGTGGCGCGGGGGTAGGACACGTCATGGGTGCGTACGGCGCCGAGCAGGGCGTAAGGGGGCAGGGCAGCCACTTGCTGGGGCGACAGGTTCGACCAGAAGGGAAGCTTCCCTGTGAGAAGCTGGTAGAGCTGCGGGGCAGGGGGTGGGTGGTGCCGGTG
>NW_014011058.1:0-1397 GCF_000611645.1 Monoraphidium neglectum
GCGCCGCGCCGCGCGCCGGCGCCGCTCGCGGTCGGCGGCGGCGCCGGCGGCACCAACGCCGCCGGCTTGCCGCGCGCCGGCGCCGGCGCCGAGGATGCCGCTGATTCCGAGGTTTGGCGCCGAGAAATTTGCTAGGCTGTTGCCAGAGAGGGTCACGTTTGCCAGGCCCGTAAGACTGCCCGAAAACGTGGCCCCGATGACAGATGACGTCATCGCGGTGTCACCGGTGACGACACTGCCCGTCGTCGTCACCGCGCCGGCCGCCGCGTCCGCGGCCGCCGTCGCGGGCGCGGGCGCCGCGACGGCCCACGCGCGGACGGGGCGGCCGCAGGGGGTCTCGGCGGTGAGGGCCGCGCGGGGGCAGAGGCGGACGGCGACGGCGCCCAGGTGCATGATGCGGATCAGGTCCTGGGGCAAATAAGGGGTTGTGGAGGGGCGGTTGAGTCGCGGTTGGGCGGCGGTTGAGCGGGCGGTTGCGCGGGAATGTCGATCTGAGCGGTTGAGTGAGGAGCGGCTTTGGCACGGACCAGGGGTGGGCGTCGCGACAGCTTGGTGGCAGCAGGGTGGGAGGGTCGCTGGCAGCTTGAGGTGAGGCGGGTTTTGGGGTCGTCTGACTTTCTTCAAGATTATTGGGTGCGGCAACTATCTTGTCTCACACGGATCTGAGAAAAACGTGATCTAGATACAGATGGAAATCTTAAGAGATGTGGCTGCCCGCGAATGGCCCTCATGCGTCCCCCTCGTGGCCTCTAAACAGAGCCGCAGGCGGGCCGCATCGCGCCAAGACAAATTGGCAAGCGGCGCCTCCCAAAACAGACCCAAAACAGACCCTCTCGCCCGGAGGTCTGTGACCAGCTCTGCTGGCAGCAGCTCCCTGCCCCCCAAACCCCAGCAATCAGGAGATGCGGCGGCCCCTGCAGACGGCCCCCGTGCATCCGGCCAATGCAACAAACACAAAGCCGCGGGCGGCCCGCGGCACGCTGCAAACGGCGCCCCCAAAAGCAAGCCGCCCCCATCCCAAAAAAAGGACCCACCCGCAGGTCAGTGACCGCCTCTGCCGGCAGCAGCTCCCCCCCCTCGATCGTGTCCATGCTCCCGCTGCTGTCCACCCGCACCAGCCGGGACCGCGCCGCCGACGCCGACGCCGTCTGAACGCCCGACGTGCCCGTGCCGCCGAACGTATCATAATAGGAAGCGGACGCCTGGGACCCCGGTGACGACGGCGCCGGCGACGTATTGCCGCCAGAGGCAGACGCCGCGCCGCCGCTGTGCAACGCCGACGACAGAAGCGTCATGCCGGGCGCGGCCGACATGGCCACGACGTGCTGCTCTGGCAGGACGGCCCCTAGCGCCTGCAGCAGCGCCGCCTCGTTGGCCTCGCGCGCCGACAGCTGCAG
>NW_014011058.1:1831-9176 GCF_000611645.1 Monoraphidium neglectum
CCTTCGGCAGCAGCGGCCACAGCGCGCGCGCCTGGCCGGCGGTGACAGTGGTGTAGACAGTCTCGAGAGCCGCATGGCAGGAAGGCTCGTCTATCATTGGGTGCAGCAGCAGCGGCACGTGCGCGCCGACGGGGCGCCGCCGGCGGTCCCTGTCCTGCTGGAAAGCGGCCAGGGGCCGGATCCGATTGATGCAGCCCTCGAGCGCCGCCAGCGTGGCGGGGTCGGCCTGCGGCGCCGCCGCAGGCGCGGCCGCGGCGGCGCTGGTAGCGGCGGCGGCGGCGGCTCGGAGGTTCTCGGAGTTGGAGCCCGCCGGCGACGCGCCGGCGGCCGCGGGGGCGGCGCCGGGGGCGGCGCCGGCGGCGGCGGGCTCGGCGTATGAGGCGGGGAACCGACCCATGAGGGCGGTGGCGGAGGAGGCGGCCGGGCCGGAAGCGTCGCCCAGGGAGCTGCCCAGCAGCATCTGCTCCCCCCAATAGAGCCCCCACTTCCTGCGGGGGGTGTGGGGGGTCAGAGGAGGCGATGCAGGTGATGTGATGCCTTGGGGCAGCGGCGTTTGGTGGCGCCGAGTGGTCGAAATGGGCGCACCATGGTTTCTGTATCACTAGAAGCTGCACCCTCCTGTCCTCTTGCCCTTCCCCGCGCGCCAACCCTTCCCCTCAAGTCAAGGAGCATCCCAGTCACACGCCCCCTGAAAATCCAGATCAGCAACCCGCTGCCCGCAACCGTGCGCAATTGTATTGCGGCGGGCCAGACTCTGATGTGCAGAGATGACCCCGCCACGCGCGTTGCCTGATTGCTGAATGAAGGTCGTGGCTCTCCCCCAAGACTGCACATCAAAAACCATTACCCCAGGACACACCTCGTAAGAAGCCACAAGGGGGGTTCCATCCAGACCCACACATATAGCAGACCCACACATCACAACCAACAACAAAACAAAAAGACTTGCCTGTCCTCCTCCCCGGATTTAAAGTCCAGCCGGAAGGAGCCCGCCGTGCCGGCGTCGTCCGCGCCGGGGCGCGCACGGGGGCCCATGTGCAGCGCGTAGAGCTTGCACAGGGCCGGCAGGCGGCAGACTGCGGAGCAAGGTGTGCGCGCATGTTTTGTGTGTGCATGTGTGCGCGTGCATGTGTTTCTAGTGTGTTCGAATGAGTGAACGCTCAGGTTCGACGCACGACACATCGAGGCGGCCCGCCAGGCAGGGGGCCGTGGATCAATCAACGCCTGGCGGCCCCATAAACGCCGCCACTTCAATTGATCCGCCTCCCCCTGGGGATCAAATGGCTTGAAGAGTGTCATTTGTTCCCAGCAGGCCTGGAGCTGGGCCCGGGAACACCTGCCAAAGCCACACTTGAGACAGGACATATCGCGCCTGCCTGCTCAGCAAGTCAAGATCATCTCAGATCTTATTTGACCGGATCAGATCTGCGCGCTCACCCGCCAGGACGTCCTCCAGCGCCACAGCCCCCTCCGCCTCCGGCCCCTCCGGCCCAGCCGCGCGGCCCGGCTTCTCGCCCCCCAGAGCCGCCCGCACCCGCGGCGACGACTTTGATTCCCGCCCGCCGCCGCCGCCGCCGCCGCCGCCCTCGCTCGCCGCCGGGGCGCGCCGCGGCAGCTCGAGCGCGCCCCGGCCCCGCCCGCGCCCCTTGCCGCGGGCTTTGGCGCGGGGCCGGCAGAATAGCCACGCGAGCGGGCCAACAGGGCGCGGGGGGCGCGTGTCGAGGCGCTCTAGGTGGCCGACCACGATGTACATGAGGATTTGAATCAGGGGCACAATGTATGAGCTGTAGACGTAGATCGACTGCGCCTTGGTGGCCAGCCTGGTGGAGGGGCACAGGGTGTGTGGGAGGTTTCTTTGTGTTGATGATTTGGGATGCTTGTGACCTGGGGGTGTTGGGCTTTGGCTCCGACGACCGGGCGGCCCTTGGGCCCCAAGCGGGTTGTGAGCAGATCAAGGTCGGCGGCTGGCCAGCAGACGCCGGCAGGGCGAGCGCCGCCGCGGCCGCCGCAGCGATCCGGCGTCGGCGCCGCAGGCGCGGCCGCGGCAACTCCGCAGACCGGCGCTGGGGGTGCGAGACGCCGCCGCCCAGCCCGCGGCCTAGCCCTAAACGTGCAGGCAACGCCTCGCGTCACCGCCCCAAGCGCCAAACTCGCGAGCACGCCGAAATGACGCGAATGCCCAGCAGCCGAGGCTCAGCGCACACTCTTGTGAAGGGAACCCGCAGTTGATTATGGGTGCGGGTCACCCCACGCCCTCACCTACGGGCTCTCAGCCTCCCTAGAGACGGCGGCGCAGGCTGCGCGGGGCGGCGCCCCCTCTCGCCCCTGGTCGTCCCCTTCCCAGGCATCATTCCGCCCGCACCCACCCCAGCATGATCCGCAGCCCCCTCGCCCCTGGACCCTGGTCTTCCCTGTATCGTTCCGACCGCACCCACCTGAGCATGACGAGCAGCCCCTCGCTTACGACAAACGCGACCGCCAGCGTCTTGAGCCGCACGTGGCGCCAGCCGAATCCAGTCAGCAGCCACATCAGCGCCAGCGTTGCGACCATGGCCCCCAGGTCCCAGGCGTACGCCAGCGGCGAACCAAATGCTGTGGGGCAGGGTGTCAAGAGTGTAGAGGGCCGTCGCGCGGGCGGCAGCGGCGGAGGCAGCACCGTAGCGGCGGCAGCAGAAGCAGCAGCTGTTCTTTTGGGAGCAGCACCAGGCGGTATTGTGCTGCCAGCTCTGCGCCTGCTCCCTCACCGGCCACGTCGGCGCGCGTGTGCATCTGCATGCAGGTGTGCATGCACTGCCTCGCCGCGTTTGACCCGCGCCGACCAGCTGCAAGCCGGGTTGCTTGCGTCTTCGGACGCCCTCCCCTTCGGACGCCCTCCCCTTCCCCCGCACACAGGCGCGGACGCACCACCAACCCGCCACCCACCTGGTACGACGCCGAAGTGCAGCAGCAGCACATCCCATCCCAGGTGCACCCCGCCGCCGACCGCCAGCGCCGCCGCGACGTGTGCCGCATTGAACAGCCCATCCGCCAGCCCCAGCGTGCCGCACGCGCCCGAGCACCAGCTGAGCACCATCGACGCCACCTGCAGCAGCGCCGCGGCGCAGCCGGCCGCCCTGCGGGGCCACGGATTCGGGGCGCGGGTGCGGACAGTGGAGCACGGCGGGTGAAACGGCAGCAGCTGCTCATCGCAAGGGCGGGCGGCGCAGCCTGAGGAATGTTCATGCAATGCGCACGCATACGCACGTATGCAGCCTTGCTCACCCGATTGCGTAGACCGCAGCAGGTTGCAGCCGCCACCCGCCGCCGCCGCCGCCGCCCCTGCCGCCGCCGCCGCCCGCGGGGCCGGCGTCACATGGCGCTAGCAGGTAGCACAGCGCCTGCGACGCGATTAGCAGCTGCAGCACCTGCGCAAAGTGTAGGCGCCTGCACAGCCCGAGCGCCAGCGGCAGCAGCACCGCCGCCACAGCTGCGGCCCGCACACCGGGGGTGGAAGGGGCGGGGTGCGGTGCACAAAATCAGACGCGAGTCGAGTCCGGCGTGTGCATTCACGGCGCGGGTTTGCCGGCGCAGAATGGACAAGAGGGCTGTGGGATTTGTTACTGGGGAATGCCGGACATACCTGATAGGTGCTCCGCCGCGGGCCACAGGCAGGGGCAGCGGGGTGCGCGCGGCGGCGCGAGCGGCGTCGCCAGCAGCGCGCGCTCACCTGCGCATCCCAGGTGCGCCAGCGCGTAGCCAAGCGGCAAGGCTGGTCCGCCACATGGCGTGGAGCACATTTCACTGAGGCCAGAGGCCACCAGCGAGCGTTGCTACACCCCCATCAGCGAAATAAGCCTTCTCGCTGACGAACGGTAACACCGCCGCTGAGCTGGGACAGGACCAGGCACGCGCGAACGCAGATACGTGTCAACCGTAATTTTGAAACACATTAATATTTGATACCCGCGGGCTGCTACGGGCGAGACTGCAGGCTGCCAGTGAGCGATCGAACCAGTAACAAGGTGGGGTGCGCCCGATGATGCCGTAATTCAGTACTCAAAGATTCATTAGTCCATGACGGTCGTACGTGCGTCTGTGCAGGGGTTCATGGTGAGATGCAGTGTAACTTTTCTGGTGAGAGGGCCAAGATGAGTCTGAGCATTTGCGTGCCTAGTGCTGCCACGGCCACCACACGAATGTGTATGCGCTTTGTTGACAGATGGTTTTATTGCGTTCTGGACGCATCGTAGCCGCCCATGTGGTGGCCTGGTGTGGACCTGGATGGGTGGTGCTGTCCAGCGATCTGCCTGTATCCATGGCCCGCGCCCCAGATGAGAGCCGGATTTTGCTGAAAGGGTCGCCTGGCTGATTAACCCACCACTGATGAGCGTCCCAACCAAGCCCCACGCCTGTTCTCTAGAGCCTCGAGGCGGTCAACACCAATGTGTGGCGACCCCATATCCCCTGCGTCACCCCCTCACCTGTGTCCATGCCGCTGCTCGGCGGGACTGTCGCACACCGCCAGCATTGCCTGACCAGCGGCATCCTTGGCAGGCGTTGCGCCTGTCAGTCAGCTTTCTAGGTTGACGTGAACGAATGGTTGCTGCATAGCGCTCGTCTGATCAAACATACAACCAGACTCAACGCGCTCCGGGCCCCCACCTGGGCACAATGCTTCACGCAAAGCCCAGCGCCCACCGCCGCCCGCCAGCCTCACGGACCAGGCGGCGGACGCGCCTGAGCGCCCGCCGCGCCACAGACCCCCAAGCCGAGCACGCCGCGCCGGGGTGCCACCGCTGCCACCACCTCGGCCGCCGCGGCCGCGGGCGACCCAGATGGCGTCCCGAGGAAAAAAATCGATCAGGGCGATGATCTCGCCTAATGATCGCATCAGGAAACGTCACAACCACTTATGATGACTTGTGATGCAAAAGCAGCGTCGGTTGCGGCGGTGTAGGCTTGCACCACAAGTTCGAGCGCCACACCAGCCCTGTGGTAATGCAGCTGCAATCGTCCTAGCTGCCCAGATGCATCGTTGAGGTCAGTTAGTCGACTCGCCCTGCAATGCAAACTCCGGCTGCGCCCACACATCAGGTTACTGGCCTTCCTAGAGCGATGAATCTATCATAACCCTGCTGCACCGCAAATGATTCATAAAGATGCACGCAGCAGTATCATCGGCCTTTCAAGCCAAAGTGGAACACAAGGCAGCGCCTGGCAGGTGCGTACTGTCAGCATACGTGCGCAGCGGGCGCCACATGGTCTGCAGAGGGCGCAAGGGCGTACGCGCGTGTGGCAAGCTGCTGAGTGAAAGGGTACACAGACAGAGTGCATGAGTTTGTCAAACCGCCGCGATAGCGCATCAGAAATTTGGGGACCCAGTGATACATCAACAAGCTCTGCTGAAAGTGGGACAGCAGTTGGTGGACCACGCAAGTGGTTCAGTGGATGACACACAGATATTCACATAGCAAACCCGCCCACCAGCGGCGTCCGAGCACATGTGTGCAGCAGCGCCGGGCCTGTTTTTGTGCTATAGGGTAAATAAGCCCAACAGACATATGCGCATACATGTGCAGATCGAACCAGCAGGCTGCACCTGCTTGCAGCCTCAATGAGTGCCGCGCTGCATGCTTCCTGAGACGTCGTGATGACATCGCCATCACATTCATGGTATTAGTAAGCAATGCACAGAACAGAATTGAGTGTGTCGCACATAGATGCGCCAAGTTGTATCCAGGTGGAATTATTAGTGAAAGATATCCCACTCCTGCCCGCGACGGAGCAGCAGGGCAAGGCGGTAACTGTGAACCCAAGGCAATTACTTCCAGCCACTCCACCTGGCGTACTGCCAGACCAAAAACGAGTGTCAGTTGCAAACACGCCCGCATCCCTCAAGGACAGCAAGAGGCCTCCCAGCATGCTTGTAAAGTTGGGAGCCAAAACTGCGCCGCTCGGCGCCTCGATTGCCAGGCCGGTTGGGACGCCGTACTTTGTTGGAAAATCGGCAATCTGGTCGGTTGCCGACGTCGATAGGAACGCGTGCACCTGGGTGAGCCCTGTCGGCCGGTTGGTGGAGGTGCTGCATAATGCGTCGGCACCAGACCGGCCACCAAGATTTCCGGTCCTGTCTGTCGAAGATTCACGGTAGATCACCACCCGCGCGCGCAGGTACTGAGCGGCAGGCACGCCCCCCAGCCTGGCTGCGTTGATGTTGGCCAGGTCCGTGGTTTTCGCGTAGATGCTGAAGTCAATCGCAGACACATTGGCCACAGTGGCTGCGAGGGCGGCGAGGCTGGTGTTGACCGATGCGATGGCCACCGCGCCTGTGGTGACTGTGGCCTTCAGAGACTCCACGGTGGTGTTGGCCAGGGAGACTGCCACCGCGTTTGCCGCCTGGACCGACTGGATGGCGGCTAGGGAGGTGTTGACGGCCGACAGCTCGGAGCCGCAAGCGCATTGCTGCGAAGAGGTCTTGAGCGCCGCAATATCCTGGGCCGCGGTCTGGTTTGCCGCCTCCAGCAGGGCCAGCTTCTGGGCGGTGAGCGTGTCAGCCGCGGCGAGGGCGGCGAGCTCCTGAGTGATGGTCCCCGGGATAGTGGCGTTGGCCGCGTTTGACTGCAGCTTTTGCACCAGGGTGCTGAGCGCCGCAACCGTCGCTTTGAGCTCGTCCACCTGTGCGCGCAGCGCAGCTGTCTGGTTGCTTCCCTGGACGAAGGTGGCCTGCAGAGAGGTGGCCTGGGCAGCGGCGGCGGTGACTTTGGGCTCAAGAGCTGTCACTGGACACCTTGTCGACTTGTGCGGCGGTTGCCACGCCACAGCCATAGCGCAGCTTGGTGGGGTCCTGGGGGAATGGGAGTGTGACGGCCGTTCCAAGTGCAAAGCAACCAGCGTGGCGATCAGGACATCCTTGCAACATGTTGATGGGCGAGTTGTCTAGAGGAGGTGCTGGAGGGGCTGCAGGTGCTCTCACGCGACAAACAATCGAGCACGTCACCACTGCATTGTCGTGTTTGCTTGCTGCCACACCAGCACGCAACTAACACACACCTGCCCATGCACAAGATTGTTATGCGCACGCATTGGCCTGTGTGTGTGTGTGTGTGTGTGTGTGCGTGCGCGCGCGCGTGTGTCGGCACGCACCTTGCTGTCGGTGGTTGCGTTGGCGGGTGCCAGCAGCTCGCTGCACAGCTGGTCCATTAGGGCGGTCGCGCCAGCCTTGGAGCATGACTTGGTCAAAGCCTTGACGGGCGCACACTGCGTGGGGGGTGTGCGAGGAATGGAGGGTTGCCGTGGTTCATGCCTGCACAGCTGGATGCCGGCTCAACGCAAGCCAGACACACAGCGCTGGGCAGGCATTCTTACC
>NW_014011057.1:0-8740 GCF_000611645.1 Monoraphidium neglectum
GGCGGGCAGCAAGAAGCAGCAGCAGCAGCAGCAGCAGCAGCAGCAGCAGCAGCAGCAGCAGCAGCAGCAGCAGCAGCAGCAGCAGCAGCAGCAGCAATAGCAGCCGCCACTGCCGCCGCCCCAGCAGCCGCGACCGCAGGGCCGGCAGCATGTACAGGAGTGCTGGCCAACTTGGACGGTCGGCGCAGCCGCGCTCCTGTGGCGCTGTTATTGGAGGCAAACCGTGATTTCCTGATCACTGTGAAAAGAAAACCAGTGTTACAGTGTTTAGTGCATGTGTTCTTGAAGTCCAGCGGCATTGAGGATGTGAAAAAGGCAGAGTTGTGGCTCGCCAGCATGGGGGTGTTAAACAAGTTGAAACATGACAGAATGGTTGCCGCGCCGCTCAGGTCACGTGGACGCCATGGCATGGCCCGCGGCCAGCAAGTAAGACGCCCAGCAATGGCACCCAGAGGGTGTGTATGCAGGAGTTGTTGTCGGCAATAAGTAAGGCAAATCGCGCTCCGTTGACAAATCTTGCACCGCCCGCCCGTTTCCGCTGCGCGCAAGTGGGCGCACTGTCGGCGTCAATGGCATGAAGTTGCCGCGGGGCCACCCACTGGCTGGTAAGAGAGGGCCTGCCCAATCCCAAGATGACGCCCTCACCCGCTGACAAGTTGCAGAAATGCCGACCCATCGCCCCTCACCGCACCCGCAGTGTTCCGGCGCCAGCGCAGGGGCGCGCCCGCGCCCCCCCTCGCCCCTCACACGCGCCCGCCCTCCTTCGCCTCCCCCTGCCGCGTGCCCGGCCGCGGCCCCGGCACGAGTGGCGCCTTCTCCTCCGCCGCGGCCGCCGCCGCCGCCGCGGCGGGGGCGCGCGGGGCGGCGCCGGCCTTGCCGTGCGCGGCCTCCTTAGTAAGCCCCTGGTAATAGAGGGCGGTCACCACCATGACAGTGCCCACCCTGTGTGCGGTGCCAGGCGGTCGATGCGCGCGCGCACGGGGGTAAGTGAGGGTGAGGCGAGGGTGAGGGTGGGAGGAGGCGAGGGGGTGCAGCACATGTGCGCGTCGTGCTCATGTGCGCGGCGTGGTGCGAGGCGGAAGGGGGGGGCACGTCGCATCAAAGCCTGCGGGGAGCTCGCTGCTGCAGTGTACAGGGGATGGCCCCTGGAGGGGGCGGCCGGTCGGACCGCCGCTCCCGCGACCCCTGGAGCGACTGCGCGGCCGGGAGCCGCTGCGCGCGCCGGGGGGCGCACCACTGCCCGCGCGTGAGGGGGTTTGAGAAGATGAGGGCGCTGAGAAGGATGGAGATCAGCTGACGCGTGGTCATAATGGTGGCGAAAGTCTGTGGAAAAAATAGGGGCAGGGGCAGGGGGGCAAGAGGGCAGGGTAAGTGCAGGCGTGTGTTTGGGAACCATCAACAAAGGCTGTGGAGCCGGCAGTGGCGGCGGGCCCCTTGGCTGGGGGCCAAGCCTGGTGCGCTCAGCAGTCTGGTTGCCCCTTCAAAGAGGGCGCCCGACGCTCACCAGTGCGCCGTATGTTTTGATGGTGAAAGAGATGAAGAGACTGCCTGTGGTGGTGCAAGAATGTACACGAGTATGCGCATTCGTGTGCGTGCGTGTGAGTGTGAGTGTGAGTGTTGCAAATTGTGTGTGTGTGTGTGTGTGTGTGTGTGTGTGTGTGTGTGTGTGTGTGTGAGTGTGTTTGAAGTGGGGGGCGGGAGACATGTGCGCAGCGAGTGCAATCCACCGTCTCAAATCTGCCATGGATGTTGTGGCGACGGCTGACTGAAGCAAGCACGCCGAAACACCTTGCTGCGGCTGGAAGCTGTAACAGCAGAACCCGGGAAACTGCCGCACGGCAACAAAAGCAGCGCGCGCGCGCGCTCGCGGTGCGCGGGCCGGCCCCTCCGCATGCATGCGCGCGCACCGCAGCTGGCGGCGGTGGAGAGCGCGAGGATGGAGCCGAGGGCCTCGGGGTGGGCCCGCAGGAAGCGGAAGGTGTCGGGAAGCTGGCCGCTGGTGGCCAGGCCTGCGCGGGAGCGTCGGTGCGGGGGTCGTGGGGTGCGCGTGGGTCGAGGACGGAGGGCGCCGTGGGCAGCGACAAGGCGTGCAGTGCTGGCCCTGGGTAAAATGAGATCTTGACAGGGGTGGTGCGAGAGGGAGGGGCCGCCCCCACGCCTGCAGGCAGGATCCCGCCAATTGCGAGTGCAGGGCGCCGTAATGAGCCGCGGGCGGAGGGGCGCTCGCTCCAACGACGCGCTGAAGGGCGGCGCCGCGCGCTCACCAAAGGAGCTGAGCACTAGGGAGCACAGGCAGGTGTACATGACCTGTGACATCAGCAGTTTTCATGCATGGGGGGGTGCGGCAGGGCCGAGCTCACCAAACAGCAAGCACGACAGCGGCACACTGCATGAGCAAAGGGAGGAGCTGCTACCCTACCCAGCCAGCCAGGGGGGGAAGCATCCGCGCATCGCCCCCCGACCTCCTCGCATGCCCTCAAACCAGGCGCAGGCGCGCAGAGCGCTGACCCTGTGCGCCCCTGCACGCCACCGAGGGCATGCGTCGCGTCTCCAACCAACCTGGTTGTATGTGCTCATCTGGTACCCTTTGAACCTGGGGCGAGCCGCAGAGCAGGGTGAGGAGGGCCCAGGCCTCGTGAGCGCGATCCAACAGGGATGAGTAGGCCGTGACATGAGCACTCATTGCTGAGGCCATCGCTAGTGCGCCTGGCCTCCCAAAGGGCAGCGGCGCGTCACCTCAAATCATGACTTCACAAGAATTGCTTGTGTCCCAACACATTTGAATTCGTAAACACATGTGCACGTCCCCACATCTGCATGCTGTCACACACACACACACACACACACACACACACACACACACACACACACATGTGCGCGCACACCATCACGCCCGTGCGCATACACTTGATCACACACACACACACACACACACACACACACACACACACACACACACGCGCGCGCGTGCGCCCGCACCACCCTCACATGGCCTGCTGGAATGTTGACGTGTAGCCGTCAGCCACGAGGTACCCACTCATGAGCAGGACGCCCCACGCGGTGCCACCAGGGCCCCCAGACACCCTGCGGCACGGCCACAGCCACGCGGTGGCGGCGGCGGTTGCGGCAGTGAGTCGCACATTAGGCCCGACGGTTGACGCCGCACACAGCACACCCAGGCCGCAGCGCGCCCTGGCAGCCCAAAGCAAGGCTGTGCCCATTCGGACAAGCGGCCTCCACCCCTGAGAGGCCCACGCCAGGCGCGCCGCAGCACTCGACGCCGCCCAGCGGCGGCGCCCCCACCTCCCGCGCCGCCCCCGCCACCCGCGCTGCCCCCGCCACCCGCGGCCGGCGCGGCCCCCGCCGCCCGCCGCCGGCGGCGCCCCTGCCACCCGCCGCGCGCACCTGCTGGCCGTGGGCCCAAACGTGAAGAACACGAAGCAGCCGCCCGTGATGGCGGCCGCGAGCGCCACGTCCCGCGCGCCGTAGCGCTTGCGCAGCATGAGGAAGCCCCAGGCCATGACCGGGAACATCTTGGCGCACTTGCCCAGGGTCTGGACGGCAAAGCTGACGTGCTTCAGGGCCTCGTACCTTTGGGGGTTGGTTTGAGGGGTAGAATCGCATGCGTGCATGTGTGTGTGTGTGTGTGTGTGTGTGCGTGCGTGCATGTGTGTGTGTGTGTGGATGTGTGCGTGTAGGCAGCAGTCACTGGGTCGTCTTGGAGGTTTGAGGGACACTGGCTGTGGAATGATCGGGATGGGGTCAGGCACGACCCAAGGAGCATGGGGACCACACAACGTGGTGCTTGTGGCTAGCAAAGGCGTGCACGCCGTCGTCCAGACAGGTGTGCGGGACCGCAGACAGGGCGAGGCCTGTATCTCACTGGCAGGTGGTGGCGAGCACGTTGGAGAGCGACACGCTGGCGTAGTTCTGGATGGGGGCGACGGGCCGCAGCTCGCTGTACGCGCCCTTGGCCTGCGGGTTTGGGATGGCGATGGCACAGGTGACGCGGCGGCCCAACACGCCAAAAATGGCAACAGAGCGCCGCCACGGGGACGGCAGCGGAGGCGCCGTCGGTAACTTTGGGGCAAGCTGCTGAGCTCAGGCGCAAGCGTTGAGGCTGCCTTGCAGCCACAGCCCATCCCAGCCCACTGCCCAGCGGTCCATCATGGCCATGCTAGGCGGCAAGGGAGGGCGGCTCCCCCTCGCCCGACGGCCGCACCAGCATTGTCGCGAGTGCGATCAGGGCTGCGACCAGGCGGTTGCAGAATACGAGGAACAGGCTGAACCGGAAGAGTTCCTTGTTATCGCCCTTCCCGTATGGCAGCGTCATGACGCGCTCCTGTCAAAGGAATATGCAGGAAGGTGAGAATGCTGCCCAAACTGTGTTTGGGCCTATGATGCGGCGTACTTGCTGCGGCGCAAGCAGCACAACTGGCCCCAAATGGCCGGCATCCCCCGCCATCTGCTTGTCATGGACGTGAATTTATATACCTGCAGGACGCCGTACACCACGAGCGAGCCGATGATACCACAGCAGCAAAAAGCTAGCCTCAGGGCCTCCCCCGTCGTGGGAGACGCTGTCATGGTGTGCAGTGAGCAAACTAGTGCTAGAAAATTCTGGTGAGGTCCCACACTCGCATCCTAAAAAGCACCCCCACGCGTCGAGATCAAATGTCTTGGCGACGACGACGTCGGCGCTTCGAAATCTTGAATTAAGAAGTAAACAATTCAGTTGCAATCCATCGACTCCGCCTCGCGAGGCAGAGGTTGAGGGGTTCGAGTGCCCAGGTGAGTGGTCCTAGCTGGCATACCTAGGGTTAATCATCACGCTGTGCGGGAGCAGGATGACACATGTCACGAACATGGCATGTTCTGCTACGCGTGAGTGTTATGCATCGACAAGTACAATGCTGATGTGTTACCATTGTGGGGCAGCTGGAGATCACATGCCACGCTAGCTGGGCTCTAGCTAGAGCCCAGCTGGACGCGTTGACTGGATGGTTGCAAGCACCTGCAGGCCGGTTGGCTGGCACTTTGAGTGCTGATTCACACGGTCTGGGACGCTTGCGTCAGCCTCTCATCATGAAGCATGGATGTAGTTTCACAGGTGTCAGCAATCACAGATTTCAGGCACGGCACAAATGGAGCCCCGCTTTAGGAGTGTGTCCGCATCCCATGGCGGGATGTTGGTGGAGCCCCACCTGACTTCGCTGTAAGCTCGCGTGTGGCTGTCCCAAAATTCTTGACGCGCATTGCATGCAGTGAACAGATTCACATGGCTTGGAAACGCGTGGGTGCATGCAATCAATGGGGATGTGCCCGATGCATGTCGTCCTTGCACGAAATCTTGTGCAGGTCCCGTGGTTCAGGAGCAAGCATGAATTTGAGATATCCGCTTGTTCGAGCAGCTTAGCATAAGTGCTCGCAACGAACTGCAGAATGACCCGGCAAGGAGCCGCGGACTGCAGCGGTCTCCAAGACGCGCACGCTGGTGTGCGCAGGGAGTCGCCACACAAGCGGCGCAGCGGAGCGAAAATACGCGGCCCGCTTCTTGGTTCTGCTTGCCCCAAGAGTATCAACAATTGTTTATGTGATTGACAGCTCAATTTAACAGAGCTGCAACATTCTACGACCAGACCTCCAGCACACACAGCAAACACATGGTACAGACCGGGCAGCAAGTACCTATAGACACATGAGGTGCCGAACAAAGCTAGTCTTGAGACTCGTGCGCCTGCTCTGGCAGGCTGCTTGGGGTGACGGCGAGTGCAAAGGGCAGGTCGGGCTGTGAGGCAAGTGTGAGGGGAGGCATGCAGCATGTGCGGAGTGCCTTAGGCCTTGGGGCGCGCAAGTGCCGCAAGCGGATGATTTACCTAGCACAAATAATGTAGGAGATTGATACATGCGAGGCGGCCAAGAGTAGTCGATCGCGCATCAGCCCCGAGTGAGTGGGTTGATGAGCTAGTGGGTGGGTTGAGACATGCAGGTGAACATCAGTCCGCCAGGGTAGGCCAGTGTCCTGAGAGGTCGATGACTTTGCGCATGTATGATAAAACGAAGGTGCAGGTGGTTTGTTGGGGTTTGCGTGCCTTCAGCAGCACCATGTTCCCTCATCCCACACTGCTGGGCCTGCAATGTTCTGCACTGCTGGGCCTGCAGTGTTCTGCCCTGGCACTTGTCCAGGCTGGCAGCAAGTCTGCTGCTACCCATGAGCAGGCGGAGGTTTTGCGAAGCGGCATGTTTTGATGGGTTTAGCGTTTGTTCGATATAGCTCCATTTGTTGATACCTCGATTTATATGAGTTGAGATCGCGCCACACGCGTCGTGCGTCCACTGATCGTATACAGGCAATTAAAACGCAGCCATGGGAGATTTCACTCCAGGTGGCAGCTCACGAGAAGCGCAGGGGGAGCCCGAAGAGGAAGGAGACGATGAACGGGTGCGTCGAACGTTTTCGGATGCCTCACAAGCACAACGGGACGCAACATTGCTCTATCTCTTTCCTATCCGAGGCTCAGAACTCCGCCCGCTTGCCCAGGCGGCGCGCGGCGCAAAATGCGCCGCAGCTGCTGACGTGTGTCGCTGCCCCGCCTTGACGCCCGCCGCCGCTCGCGGGCTGCGGCCCCTCGCCCCGCGTATGTCCAGCGCTTCATCATACGCAATCTGGATACCGGGCTGGAGATGCGCGTGGACGACTTTGAGCGGCTCACCACCATGGACGAGGTGTGTGTGCGAACCCACCAAGCGCCAGGCTGCTTGCGGGTGCAGCGCCCCCCCTCAGGAAGCACCAGGGCGCGGCCAGGCGCTCTGATCCAGCGTCTGCGGGGCACCAGCCGGCGTCGGCCTGACGCGCGCCACGGCCGCCGCCTGTGGCCTTGGCGCCCAACCTCCGCGCCCCGCGCCGCCCGCTCGCCAGGAGGCGGCGCCGTCGCCCGCGGCGACGCCAACCAAAAAGCTGGGGATCAAGAAACTCCAAAAGTGGTGCGCGCCCGGCGGCCGTGGTGCGATGCGCAGCGCGGCTTCGACGGGTGCTTGTGCGCCCAAGGCGGCACGGCAGCCGTGGCGGGACGGGCATCCGTCGCCTATTAAGCTGGCGCGCCGCCCCCACGCCGCCCCCGCGCCGTTGCCGCCCCCGCAGGACGCAAAAGGCGAAGCACGCGGTGGTGGCGGGGATAAAGGAAGCTAAGGAGCAGCTGGATAAGGAGGGCCGCGGCTCGCATGACGGCGGCGAGGGCGCGGCGCAGCAGCAGCAGCAGCAGCAGCAGCAGCAGCAGCAGCAGCAGCGGCAGCTGTCCGACCGCGAGCGCGCCGACAGGGCGGTGCTGCCGCCGCAGCTGCAAGACAAGCTGCAGAGCCAGCTGCAGCACCTGCTGAAAGGCGCCAGGGCCAGGCGGCGCGCAGGGGGCGCGCAGCTCGCGCTCGGGGCGGCGGGCGGCGGCGGCGGCGGCGAGGAGCGGGCGGCCAGCCAGGAGCTCGGGGCGGGGGAGGAGCCAGGGGGCGCGCAGGTGGGGGCGGCCGGCCGCTGCAGCGCAGCGTTGACAGCGGACGCGCCTGCGTCCGCCAGGCGCGCGCGTGCGCGACGGCGCGCGTTGGGCGTGCGGTTGCTTGCTGCGCTCGGCTCCGTCACAGCCCGCCGCCCGCGCGGCCCACCTCGCAACCGCCGCATGTTAAACCATGTTTTGTATTCTCACCCACCCTGCGCCGAGCAGCCGTTGGAGAGGGCGTCCAACGGCGCGCACGAGGTTGCGCCGCAGCATCCAGATGGCGTTGCCGCGTCGGCGGCCACTTCGGCCGCTGCCGAAGCTGCTGCCGCTGCTGCCGCCGCTGCCGTGTCAAGCGCGGGGCCCGGCGGTGGACAGCGTGCAGAGCCTCCTACGGTGGGCTCCTCCATCAATGCTGATGCTGCCGCCACTGCTGCTGGCGCCGCCGAGGACGGCGGCGGGTCGGACGCCGCGGCGGTGCCCGCCGCGGCCGCGTCTGCGGCTGAGGCTGTGGCCGTCGCCGTGGCCCCCGGGCGTGCTCCCGGGCCGCTGCCATACCGCGCCTTCTCAAAGCAGGCCGCTCAGAACGCCGCGCTGCAGGCTGCCGGCCGCCTGCGTGGCGCCGCGGCGGCAACAGCGGCTGCCATGAAAATCACGGCGGCCGCGGCCGGCGGCGGGGCCGGCGGCGGCTTGGGCGCGGGCGCGGCCGGGCGCGAGGGGTCTGCGTCTTCGGGGCTCGGGCCGCGCGAGGCGGCGGCGCGCGACCCGAATGCGATCCGTGTGACGGCCCACAAGCGCATGGCTGGGCAGCTGTTCTCAGACGTGTCCCTGGGCCAGGCCGTGGCGGCGCATGCGGGCGTGATCTGGGCGTGCGGGCTGTCGAAGGACGGCAGCTTCCTGGCGACTGCCGGGCAGGACTGTGTGTTGAGGGTGTGGCAGCTGACGAGCAGCAGGTGCGGCGGGGTGGCACCAGGGTCGCGCGGCTGCCTGCAGGGTGTGCGTGTTGCATGGGAGCGGAGGCAGCCTGTTGGGACTTGCCCCAGGCATGTGCATCACTTTACTGCCGCCGGCATCGCCTGTTTGTTTCAGGTCAATTCATTGATTGGAACACATTCAATCGCCATGCTGCCCCTTTTCTTGCTGCAGAGATGCGGAGAACCGCGCCAACTGGGTGTATGAGGACGCACCAGCAGCTGCCGAGAAGCTGCAGCACGAGGGGGGCGAGCAGCGGGGCCCGGGGGCGGACGGGTGGCGGG
>NW_014011056.1:0-8731 GCF_000611645.1 Monoraphidium neglectum
CTCCGGCCGCGGCTGCCGCCGCCGGCGCCGCCGCGGCGGCCGCGCCCTGCGCCGCAGGGCCGGCGCCGCGGGGCGTCATCTTCGCTGTCATCCTCGCTGCTGTCAAAGTCGCGGCCCTATAGGGTTTCGGTGTTCGAGGTGCGGTGCCGCGCTGTATGGTGAGGCTTTCCGTGTCCCCATGTTGATGGCACGCACACGCCAACCACTCCTGCCCTGCGCCCGACTGCAGCGCCTACAACGCGCCAACCGCAGGCAAGAGGCAAGCAGCCTCTTGCCCTGCCCCCCCTTGATGCAAGAGGCTGCTTGTGCGCCCAAGGGCTGAGGGGGCGCCCACGCACCCTGCCCTGCTCGTGCTTCTTCTTGGCGCGGTACTCGCGGAAGTAGTTGCGCACGGACGCGACGCTCCGCAGGCACTTGGCGTGCACGCGCGTCTCCATCACGGTGGGCTTGTCGTCGCCCCACGCCTCGTCCGAGTGGGCGTCGTACCACCTGCAGGGGGACATCAGGGGCGGCAGCGATGGGAGCTGAGTTCGTGGGGCCGGGAAGCGAATGCACACCAGCGCCGCTCGAGCGACGTTCTGCAGTACGGGGAGCCAACAAATATCCTCACCGAATAATATCATGAGCAGAGGGCCGTCTATTCGTGGACTCGTACTCCTTCCTCCACCTGCGGGGAGGTGAGTTGCGGGCGGATGAGCGGTCAAACCAGATCCACCTGCCCGTCTAGACCCCCAGAAGGGGCCCTCAGTTAATTCAGAGCAGAAAAGATGTGGTTTTGAGCCATTCTGAAGCTCGTGAGTGGCTGCTGCTCCACGCCAGGATGAGCAAACCACTGAACCGATCTCCGCCCTGCTTCCTGACGCTCGCACCAGTCGTTGAATGGCTGCCAATATCTAAGCTGTCTCCTCATTGGTATCGCCTGCATTCCTCGCTTTGAGGTGGCCCTGCCTTGCCCCACGCGGCCAGGGGGGTCGCAGGTCAAGCTGTCCCCTTCCCCTGACATATGATCGACCTCCATGGCTGACTAGAGGTTTAACAACACTTTCTGTACCTATGCTTACAATGTGGCGCGCATCCTCTAAATCGAATTGGAAATCACAAGTTGACACTTCGGAGTACTGTACAGTAATCGGGAAGGCAAGCTAGGCTGACCGTTCGCATAAATCAACGTGTAAGCGATACTCCTAAAAGCTAGGATTCTATGAGGAACGTGGGTCCAGACGAGCTTTTCACGAGCAACAAGCGAAAGGAGCATCAGTCAAGCAGGCGACAACTGCCTGCCGCGTGAGGCTGAAGACTCGAGCCCAGGCTGGTGCATTGCTGCTCAACATGGCCAATAAAATTAAGCGGTTACATGTGCACGGGCCAGCACGTCGCATCCAACTTGTGAACGATGCGTGAGAGGTGGGGCAGCAAGCAAGGGATTGCACATGCAGTGATGATGCGCGCGAGTTGCTCAGGTCAGGTGAGGCGAGTGGCTTCAGCGGCGTGAGCAGCCACTGAAGGAAGTGCCATGAGCGTCACTCGGTCAGCGGCTTTGGGGGATTCTGCTTGTCGCGCGCCTGGGGTTTGTTGTCGCGCCTGCGTGTTGCGTCGCGTCAAGAGGCAGGTCAGGGGGCGCGGCCGTTGTTTGGGGGGGCATGCGACTGCACAGAAGCTGTCGGTGCAGACGTTATATCATTCTGTAAGTAGCAGCGCTTCTTGTTCTTGTTGTTTTGTTCCTTGGGCCAACATTGGGCCAACATGTCAATTGCAGCAGGGCGGACATGTATCCAAGCAGCTGCTCGTGTCTCACCCACCACCAAAGCCCATGTGCACAATGCATCGCAAGTGGGTGGCGGTGGCACACGCTCACGACCCCCAAGGTCAGTACTCACTTGCTGCTCTGCATGTGAGAGCTGCCCGTCGCAGCCAGGAACGTCCTGAACAGGGTCGAGTTGACGTCCTGCGGGACAATGCGCAGCACTATAGTAGGCACGGGCAGCCCTGCAGTAGCCCCCTTCGCACTAATGCACACTCCTGTGCTGATCGACTCTTGCTGATGACCTTTTTTTCCAGCATGCAGCATCGCAGAGTGCGCAGCGGTCTCGCCACCACTGCGCTCCGCCGCCGGCGACTGTGCGGCGATGGCTGTGCTTGATCAGCAACGTTCAACAGGGGCCCTCACTCACGTAGATCATGTTTGGCGTCCTACTTCGCCGAAAGGCCGACTTTCCCTTCTCCTATCCCCTGAGCCGCCCGCAATAATCGGCTGAGCTGATCTGTATGGGCTTCCGTTCGAAACTATACGTGAACGGAGTGTAACCTTCGACATTAATTAACGAGCCGTCCGTGCCGTGTCAGGCTAGATGAGACCCAGCAACCCCAAGTGGCAGCGCCCGACAGCCCGAGCCGTCATGAGCTTGTCACATGGAAAATGGCGCATGCACCCCCAGGCGTACCGCCGTATGCCGGCAGATGTGTGCAATAATGCTATGGTTACATGCCATGTGTCTCGGTAATGGTTCTGCGCTCTTGTACAAAGCCCACCGCCCAGTTCTGAGGTCAAGCCCACCGCAACGCATGGTCAACCCTATCCTCTGCACGCCAAAGCGCCGCAATTGCAAGCTCAAAGCCAGCAAAGCAAGCATATTGTAACGCCGCGCTTATCCCGCCTGAAAAGGGAGGGCCCCGCCCCATTCGTCTTGCCGCGGTGCGCGCCTGCTGCGCTGACATTTGCTGCTGGTCTGCCATTGCACAGGCGCTTCCCGTAGGTCCCTTGGCTATGCCTTGCGCGGCGGTGACAAGCTGTGCAGCCGCACCTCCTCCAGTGACTCCCCCTCTTCCAGCGAAAACCGTGCGGGTGGCACTGCCTCAGGCGCCTGAGTGCGCACCGGCGGCAGGCCTGGCGGCGGCTGCAGCAGGTCAGACGCCGAGCTGCTGAGCGGCAGCCGCGCGGGCGCGGCGCCGGCACCGCTCTGGTCGCGCCGCCCGCTGCCGCCGGCGTCGCTGGGCGCGCCGGAGCCGCCGGCCGGGCGCGGCGCGCGCGGCGGCGCCTTTGGCTGCTGCTGCTGCTGCCGCTGCTCCTGCTTCGCGCCGTGGTGCGGCACTGCCCCAAGCTCGACGGCGCCGCGGAGGTGGCGGCCGTCGTCGCCGTCGTCGTCGTCGCCGTCGCCGTCCAGCCCCAGGGCCGTGCCCAGGTCCGCCACCCCCAACTCCTCCGCGTGCTCCAGGGACGACCCCACCATCAAATAGGGCGAGTCCTCGACCTGCCAAACACAACCGAAGCGTCAGGGTTTCGTTCAGCTTTGTTGAGTTCAAGGTGAAACGTTCGCTTGGTGGATTCATGCAATTGAGGACTCGAGGCTGATGATGTGAGGTTGAGAACGCGTCAGCGGGGGGAGGAGCCGCGAGGCAGGCTGGGGTGCGTACATGACTACGCCGCGGCGTGTTGGCCCGCAGCTGCGTTGGCAGCGGGCCTTTGTAACCAGCCCCCAGAGTTGGTCGCAGGGGCAGGCAGCCGGCATGGGCGTGGGCCTGTTGCGGGTCCTCACCGGGCGGAATATCCACACCAGCGCGGCCATGAACCCCAGCTGCACCAGGAACTGCAGGAAGACGACCAGGCCCTGCACCACCACATTCATGTAGATGGGCAGCAGCAGGGCGCCTGCAGCGGTGGAGAGGACAAGAGGCGGGCGTTCTGCAGTGAGCGTGCGCCTTGCTGGTGGTGTCAGGTTGCAGCTGGCTTGCCAGACGGCAGCATTGATGCGCCGTGTCGACATGGGGGTCGGCGCGAGGGGCTACTGGGTGCGGGCGAGGGGCTACTGGGTGCGGGCTTCCCTAACCAGAGGCCCTCCGGCGCATCACGGCAGGGGCGGGCCCCTTGACACGGCGCGCAGTGCTTGACCGGCCACACAGCGAGTGCGCGCGGGGTTTTGGCAGCTCACACATGGTGGCGATCAAATAGGCGCCGACGCCGAAGGAGAAACGCCTGAGGTGGGTGGGATGGTGAGTGGGTGGATGCAACGGGGTTCTTGGCCTGGTTTACATGTGTCTGCCAAGAGGGCTGCAGGTTGGGACGGCAAGCGCTACATTCCAGGCATGTAGCTGACAATGCGGCGGGGCTCCCCAAAGGCAGCAGCGTGAAGCTGCGCAGTCCATGGCATGCGCTAGGCCAGGTGGCTGCAGCCGGCCGCATAGAGCTGGTGGCCGCGGTTGGCGGGCGCGCCTGTACAGGTTCTTCTTGATCTGGGTGGCGCGTATGCAGGCACGCGGCGGGGGAGGGGGGGTGTGAGGGGTTCACGCAGGCGGTGTCAAGGAGGAGGCGCGCTGCTGGAGGCGAGTCCCCCGCACGAGGCCCTGCCCAAGTCCCAGCGCAGCCCCTCCCAGAAACACAGCGCGGTGCAGTGCCGCCGGCCGGCCGCCCCCCGGGCTGCACCCGGGCCCAGCTCCCTGTTCTAGCCGCGCCGCCCCTGGGGCTGCCGCCGGGCCCTCGCAAAACGGCTGCGCTGCCTAACCCCCGCACCTCAAAATTTAGGCGGTCCGCCACCGTCTCAAACTCCTGCGCCTCAACATCCGCCCCCGCGATGTGGCTGGCGTTCTGCCCCGCGCCCAGCAGCTGCTTGTAAGCCGTCACGCCCTCGCGCCCCAGCGCCTCGTCAAACTCGTTGGCGGCCGCCGCGTGGGGCGCGGCGCCGGCCGCCTCGCCGCTGGGGGCGGCAGGGGCGCCGTTGTCCGCGGGGCCTGACCGCTTGTTGAAGGCCTCCTGCGCGTCGAGAGCCTCCATCTCCTGCAGTTGTGCAGGGGAGGGGGGGGGGGAACGCACTCCCGCTTGGCTGACTCTCGACGCAACAGGCCATGGCGCAAGAGGGCTTGCCTCAAGAGGGCTCGGCGCATGACGGACGGCGCCGCTGGTGCCTGTTGTCACGAGGAGCCCCCTTGCCACGCAGCGTGCGCGCGGCCAGCACGACCACTTGCTCTTCCACCCCTCCAAACCCTGGTCGTCCACGCGCGCCCATCCACGACGCAGACGCATCACGCGCCCCCCACCTGTGCAATGATGTCGAACGCGTAGACCCAGGCCAGCATGAGGCAGGCCATGTTGAGCAGGGTGCACACAAACCACAGCGCCTGCTCCCACGGCGCCATCGACAGCACGTCCACGTCATCAGACACGGCGTCAGTGAACTGCGGGAAGGGGGGGTGTGGGGTGTGGGCGCGGTAGGTGATCAGAGACTGCTCGTAATGTTGGGGGTGACCGGCAGGGCCCAGAGGGAGCTGTCCTGGTGCCATACTGCACCATGTGCTGCACGCAGGTTGACAACACGTGGCCCCACGCTGCCCTGATGCCCTGGCCGCTGCTGGCCGGACGGCGCTCCTCGTCTCCCAGTCTCCCCAGCCAGCTGGTGGCTGTCTTTGCCGGCAGCGCGCATGCATCCTGAGCCGCAGCGCCTATGGCACAGCGCAGCGCGCCCCTCATCAATACAACTCTGCCGGGGGACCTGAGGGCACCCAAACACCCCTGCGTGGCCGCCCCCGCCGCACCTGCGTGTAGAGGACGCCCGTCACCACGCCCGTCACCAGCAGGATCGCGGGGATGCCCACCACCTTGGCCTTGTGCGCGCCCATGTCGGCTCGCGTGATGCTGAACCCGCTGGCCAGCAGCAGCAGCAGCCCCAGGAACGCGGCCTGGGCGGCCTCGCGGAACGGGATGTAGGCCAGGAAGAGGCGCGAAGTGGTGACCGGCGCGTCGCCGCGGCGGAAGCTGTCCGCATATGCCAGGTACGCCGACATCTTGAGCGCCTGCGCGGTCAGCACCGCGAGCAGGACGCGGTACAGCGTCCAGCCGCGGCTGCGGCTGCCGCGCAGCCTGGGGCGGGCGGGCAGGTGGTGGCGGCGGCGGCAGGGGCGGCGGTGGGTGAGAGAGGAGGCGCACACTTCATGCGGAGCGCATGGAGAGTGTCGCGCCGAGCGAGCGCGCGAGTGGGCTTGCAGCAGTGCCATGCGGCTGGGTGCTGCCTATGCAGCGCCTCATCATTATAGTTGCGGGCAGCACTAAAGGGGGTTGGCCGTGCGCTAGATTCTGCATCGGTCAAGCGCACCGCAGCGCGTTTCCTCGGGACACAGTGGCCTGCGCACCCACCTGACGCCTAGCGCCACCGTGCCGCCCCACAGCAGCCACCATGCTGCGCAACGGACCGCCGCAGATGTCACCGCCCACCCGACATCAAGGTCGGGGTCCTCTGGGGTGTCCATGGTTCGGTGCGCCTTTGTGATGCGGGCCTGCGCTGCGCGCTAGGCGCGGCGCGAGCGGGCGGGTGTGCCCCCGAGCAGCAGCGTGCCTTCAAGAGCTCCGAAGACTTATCAAACTAGGTTGTCCAATTGCCAATGGGCTGGGCAGCGCCTGTGAAGCAGCCGAGGAAGGAGTGAGCTGCAGATAGGATGCACCGTCTCGACTGGTTGAGCTATGGAAAAGACGGCCGGTTGGTTGGTGTGCTCAAATGAATACCTCCAGTGTGATTTTGCTGTGCAAGAGAGCGCGAAGGATTTCTTCGGGCACACCCGAATGAACACAAACGATCTAGGCCACACTTCGTTTGCATGCCCTCCATGTTTCTGCAACACCGTTCCGTATACGTGCAACTTGAGCATATACCTGGCTTCCTTACCACGTCACATTGTTTTGTGCTGCCAGTGCCATCGACCACAGCTGCACGAGCCAGCCAGCGGCCCACGGATCGCTCTCACGTACGCTACTCAACCGATTCAGGCCATCAGTAAGTCTGTGAGCCCCAGCTTCGTGTGACCGCAGCTGCAAGGGCCAACATGGCCGCGCTCAGGCGCAAGCTCAAAAATAAGAAGGCTCCGGAGGGCTGGAGCCAGATAGAAGACGTCATAGACGACTTTGAGCAGCAGATGAAGGACGCCGTCAACGAGGAGCACGAGGGGAAGCGCAAGAACGAGTCGACGTGGAAGATCCACCGCCTGCACTGGGAGAAGAACCGCTTCATATATGACCTCATGTACCAGCGCAAGGTCATGTCCAAAGAGCTGGTGAGAGGGGGAGTGTATGAGCAAGGCTGCACGGGCGCCAAGGCGGTGGGATGGGCGGAAACGAACTGGGTGCGGCGGCTGCATGCGCTCACGCGCACGTGATGCATGGGGGCGGCGCTGCGCTGCGAAGCGCCTTTCGATGGCCATTGATCTGGGTGTTGAAGCTTTGTCGTTAAGCGGTTTTTGTTCCAGGTCGTGCGTGCCCGTGCGTCGCAGCATGCAGCAGGCTGTCACAATGACATCCTCGCCACACTGTCGCGCCTGGTGCAAGAAAGTGGCGGCTTGTTGAGACAATTCGACCTTGGAGCTGTCCGCTGCCAGCATCTTTCGCCTCCAAATTTTTGAGAGTTGCAGCATGCCAAATCAATGTATCCTTCACACTGCACAGGCTTCTTGAATCCTTCCCCGCTAAACTGCATTTTGCCCCGGCCCCCACTCCTCTTCAACAACAGTTTGACTGGCTGGTGCGCGAGAAGATCGCCGACGGCGCCCTCATTGCCAAGTGGCGCAAGCCCGGCTACGAGCTGCTCTGCTCCATGCTCGCCATCCAGAAGGGCAACCACAACTTTGGCACCACGTCCCACTGCCGCGTGCCGCTGAACAAGCGCGCCTCGCAGCAGCGGGTCACCCCAGACGTGCAGACGGGCTGCATCTGCTGCGCCTCGGGGTGGGGCAAGTTTGGCGGCCCCATCTGGTGGAACACGCCGCTGGACGAGGACGAGGACGCGGCGGGGGGCGGCGGTGGGGGGGAGGGCGCGGAGCACAACCGCGCAACCTGGGGGCCCGCAGGCGGCGGCGGCGGCGGGGAGGGGCCGTCCCGGAAGCGCACGGCGCGGGAAGAGGAGGACGAGGAGGACGGCATCCCGGAGGAGGTGCAGGCGCGGCTGGCGGCGATGCGGAAACAGATGGCGGGCGGCGGGGGCGGGGGTGGCGCATGACAGGGGCCCGGCTGGCTTGGGTCCGTCTCTTCTCGCCTGTTTTGACCTGCTGACTCACTGTTTTGGACCTTTGTTGACGTGGTTTTGTGAACTTTACCTTTGGTTTTTCCAGTATAGCCCAGTGTAAGGGCACATGTTTCTCTTGGCTGGCTGGCAGGTTGTCACGCCCACGTGCGGGTGGGCGCATCTGGCAATCGTCCCTCTTTCAGCAGCACAGGATGCGTTTCAGCTCGCCAACAGAAACCCCGAAGTCAGCAGCGACCGGGCACGCATCAAGTTGCACGCGGGAAGTGATGCGTGGCAGCCAGCGGCTTCCGCGGGCGCACCAGGCGGTCAGCGCTGACAGCTGCTGCAGGCACACCCACACCCCCACCCGCGCTATGCTGCGTTCTGTGCCCACAAGGGCCGCGGGCAGCATCAGGCTGTTTTGACTCAGGATGGCCTGCCGCTCTTCCGTCTGACAGACATGCCGCCACAAACCGTAAGCGCTCCAGGGGCCAATGCTGATGTTGATGCACATGGCATTACATGTGGATGGGCTTCCCAAACGCTGTCGCGAGGGCGGCCTCCTTGATGGCCTCGCTGAGTGTGGGGTGGCCGTGGCAGGAGCGCGCGATGTCCTCGGTGCAGGCGCCGTACTCCATGGCCAGCACGCACTCGGGGATGAGCTCCCCCGCGTTGGGGCCCATGATCCAGGCGCCCAGCAGCTTGTCGGTCTTGGCGTCAGCAATGAACTTGACCTTGGGGGGGTGGGGTGGAGT
>NW_014011055.1:0-8731 GCF_000611645.1 Monoraphidium neglectum
CGGCACCGAGACGCCGGCTGCCCCAGCCGGCGTCTCGGTGCCGGTGCCCGTCCCGGTGCCGCAGCCGTCGCCCGCGGGGGCAGCCTCTATTCCCGTCCCGCAGCCCGTGGCGGCGGCCCCGCGCGTCCCGATTCCTGTGCCGCAACCCGTTTCAGCGCCGGCCCCGTCCGCTGTGTCGAGCGCGCCACGGCTGGCGGTGCCCGTGCCCGTCCCTGCGCCGCAGTCTATCCCAACTGTCACGGTTCCATTCCAGCCCGGCGGCGCCGCCGCGCCCGCGGCCGCGCCGACGCTGCCGCCGCACCTCCAGGGGGTTGTGCGCGCGCAGGCCGCCGCGCATGCACCGACCGGCTACGAGCTGCAGAGGCAGCGGGCGGCGGCGGGAGCGGGCGCGCCGCAGGTTGCGCGGCCCGCGCAGGTGCCCGTGGCGCAGCCTGTGTACCCGGCCTACACCAATTTTGCCTTGGTGCAGCAGCAACAGCAGCAGCAACAGCAGCAGCAGCAGCAGCAGCAGCAGCAGCAGCAGCAGTGGAGCCAGCAGGCCGCGCGACCTGCCATGCAGCAGCCAGCCCTGCAGCAGCCGTCGCTGCAGCAGGTCATGCAGCAGCAGTTGGCGCAGCAGCGGGCGCAGCAGATGGCGCAGCAGATGGCGCAGCAGCCATCAGCAGCGTTGTACAGTGCTGGCGCCACACCGGCTGCGCCGCGGCCGCGAGGGCCTGGGTTTGCGCCCGGCGCATGGTCGTGCAGCGTGTGCACATACGAGCACAAGGGCCCAGAGGCTGGGTTCCTGGCGTGCGCCATGTGCGGCACCGAGCGCACTGAGTAGCGACAGCAGTGGCGTGCGCGTGTGTGTGGGGGGCGGGGGAGGGGTGTGCCTTGATTTCACTTGGTTTGCAGGCTGTTGCCCGCCAACGAGCTCCACCACCCAAAACGGGGCGCTGCCCAGGGTGCTTTGCATTGGTTGCATCAGGCACAGGGCAGGGCAGGGCACGTGTGGCCGGAGCTGCACTACTTACCTGTCTTTTGGGGTGCACATGGGGGTTGGCAGGACAGCCACCTCACTTGCAGGGGCCCATACAATGCATTCGGTAGGGCTATCTTTGCAGTAGCCTTCCCTCAATCTCCTGCAGGCCTCTGCTTTTGGGTGCACACTCTTGAGACACTACAATTCCAAGCATCTCTCATTGGCGCTGCCGCAACGCCTTGCCGTTCTCCTGCACGCTGGCTTCCGCTTGGAGCAGCCCCTTGACTCAGAAAGCCTGACAGTCTCCGCAGACGAGGATGGTGCGTGCTGTGCTGCGCCGTCAAGTTGTGTTGGTCCAGATCGAGTAACTGGACCGCTTTCAAATGTGGCTCCGAGTGCACTCAGCGGCTAACCTCCCAGTATGGTTGGCTGAGCCACGTGTTAGTCGGAACAGAAAGCAGCAGGGGAATAGAAGCGCTGCTGCTGGCATGCATGCTGCAACGATGCTCTGCCCGATGCCCGATCACAGGCCACGAAGCACAGGTGCCGCACTGGCACCCATAAAAGGCATTAGGTGGACATGCACAAGCAGAGCCAGCAGCAGCGGCGCATGATGATCGTCCGGGTTTTAGTCAGGAGCCGTCAGCATGCACTCAGGCCGCCACCAGCAGGTGGCACGGCCTTCAGTCTCTTATCACCAGCACTGTCAAATGTATATATCGATATACAGAAATTCTGTATACGTGAGCGAAAGGGTATCAAATATGAACCTGCCACGCGTGTCACCGGCGAGACGGGTGTGAGCGACAGGCACCACCGACGATCTTGTCTCCGTACAAGCATCCGGACAACACCACGGACTTCACAGTACGGTCGCTCCTGCTATTGAAGCGGTGATACCGTACGAATGTTCACTGGTACAACAACACAGTCCTCAGAGCAGCTCCAGGGCGCGGGCAGCACAAATGGAGACTGGGATGTTCAAAAAGACAGACTCGCGGGGCACGCACTCATCTACCACGGCATCAGATGACCCTGAAAAACAGACCGAGCCGCTGCTCCCGCGCGACCTGCCGCGCACGGATGGCGCCTCCTCTGGGGGCGGCACCGGCGCGCTGGTCGACGCGGGCGGCCCACGGGGCGTGCCGCAGTGGGTGCTCACCGTGTCGTACGGCCTCACCAACCTCAGCAGCGTTGTGATGATTGTTGTGGCCAACAAGATGGTGCTCTACACCTGCAAGTTCAGCTTCGTTGTCACCCTCACGCTGCTGCACTCGGTCTTCACATACGTGGGGATGGGCTTGATGGCGATGCTGGGGCTGTTTCCAGTGAAGGCCGTCGCAGCGCGGCACAGCGTGCAGATCGCGGCAGTGTACGTAGGTGAGCGGCATATGGCTGCGCGCGAACCACTTGGCCAGGGGCGGCAAAGCTGCAGACCGCGACGGGCGACCCGCCGCGAGTGCCAGCTGCTGGTCGCAGCGGTGCTGCGTGCGTGAGACAGGGAGCCAGCGGAAGCGATTCCTGGCCGCCTGGGTGGGACTGCAGCTGACTGCACACGGGGGTGCCCGTGCGGCATGCAGCACGGTGACAAGCATTGACATCGCTGAACATGCGGATGGCCTGAGCGCTGTCCCTGTGATGGCCTGAGCACTGATCCACTCACGTTCGGCCCACCTCAGGCTTCATCGTGACCAACAACTTGTCAAGTGCGTGCAGTGGGATGCCATCCCATGTTGTTGTGCCGTCATGGTCTTGCTGAGTGGCAGTCGGAGTGTCCTGGCCTGCGTGCCCCTTGCTCTGCATAAATCAATGCGTATCTTTGCGCGAAGTGTCAGGGCTGATCTTGATGCTGATGCCTGCATGCCCTGCTCCCCTCCTTTGCGGCGCTGCCTGCAGTCCAATTCAATCCACTGGGTAAGAGAGTCCCCGTCATGGGTGCTGATTGCAAGGGCGGGCGGGGTAGCCAGCACAGGCGCCTTGCTGCTGTACACATATATACCAGCACCGGCGCGGCATGCACTGCAGCCTGCTTGAGACGGACATCTGAGCTCCAGCACGTACTGTTGCAGCGCTCTGCACCCCAGACCCCCCTCCCTCCCTAAATTCTCGCTGCCAGCCCCTCCACCCCGTAAACCTCCTCTCTCCCTCCCCTCAAAAGGCTTCTACCAGCTCAGCAAGCTGCTGATCACACCCGTGGTCGTCGCTATAGAGTGGGTGTTCTACAAGAAGACCGTCAGCAGGAGCGTGATGGCCGCGATCGCCATACTCATGGTGGGCATCACGCTGTGCACAGTGACCGACTCCCAGGTCTCGTCAAACCCTGCCGGCATGGCAGCGGCTGCGGCGGCGGTGATCGTTGCGTCGCTGTACCAGGTGCGGCGGGGGTGGTGCATGTCCGTAACCTGCATGCAAATTTGTGCGTGCCTGCGGGCGCACGTTTGTGTGCGAGCGCCCGTACAGATGGGTGGGAAAGGAGTGACCCAGGGGGCAAGCGCGGTCGCTGCGCGTCAGTGTGGGGAAGCATCGTGGTGGGGGCCTGAGCTGCGTGGTGCCACCAGGCTGGATTAGGCTTGCTCTCCCCGCCGACATCGCGCCAGTACCGCCAACCCCTGCTGCTCCCCACCTCACCACTGCCGTCGCCGCGGAACGTCCCCCCCGCTCTCTTACCCTGCACGCCCGTAGGTCTGGGCGGGCACCAAGCAGAAGGAGCTGGGCCTCAACGGCATGCAGCTGCTGCAGCAGGTCTCGCCCTATTCCGTGCTGCTGCTCCTGGTGCTGGTGCCAGTGGTGGAGCCCGTCGGGTGGTACGACCCCAAACAGGGCACCATTCTGGGGTACGTCTTCACACCGGCCGCGGTCGCCTGGATCGCCGCCAGCTCAGCACTCGGGCTGGTCGTCACCCTGTCGACGTTCCTGTTCATCGGCGCCACCAGCAGCCTCACGTACAACGTGGTCGGGCACCTGAAGACGCTGCTGATCGTGGCCGCGGGCGTCCTGTTCTTTGGGGAGGAGCTCGGGCTGAAGAAAGGGGTCGGGCTGGCGACGGCGCTGGGGGGCATAGGCTGGTACAGCCACATCAGGATTCTGGAGGCTCAGAAGCCGGCGCCAAGCGGCAGCAAGGCATAGGCTGCGCACTGCTGGGCCTGCGGCATCCGCGGCCGCTACGCGGTTGCGGCCATTGACAGCCGTACCGTATTGCTTGGTGGTGCCCGCACGCAATCATATGCTCGCTTGTGCACGTCGTTTGTTCCTTCCTTTACAGCAGGCCCATCAACAGAACCTGCATTGCATTAGTATGAACTGGACGACCCTCGCATTTGCTGGTGTGATGTGATCCATCGACAACGCACTGACCTTAAACCAGCGCTGCTGTGCACTGCTGCACCCCTGCCATTGCCTGGGCCTGCCGCAGACATGTTACAAGACAAGTAAATAGAGTAAACATGCTTCAGCGGCCCAGGAGGGGAACTCATCATAGTGTCTTTTTCTCTATGACTGCCTCGCGTCCTGCCCCACGAGCGCCGCCACCGCCAGCCGCCCCCTGCCACCGCTGGTCCCGGGGCGCGCCGGCGTCGGCGCCAGCGGTGCTCGCGCCAGGGGCAGCCCTGCGCCGCCAGCGGCCGTCTGGCGCCATGAGGTGGCCGTACTTTTTGTCCAGGGGCTCGGGCATGTTCTGGCGTATGATGAGGAGTGTCGTCTCCAGCAGCAGCGCGCCAGCCATGCCCAAGGCGCCGCCCACGGCCCCCTGCTCAATGACACCAGCGGGGACAGAGAGTGGGGAACAGCGCGGATTGACGCAGTTCGCTGCTGCACGAGTCCATGGCTCGTGTGGTATGAGCTGGCGACTCTGTTTGCAGCCGTCCTCATGCTCGCCCAAACCAAGTCGATCATGCCACCTGCTGCGCAGCCCACCACTTGGCTAATCGCCATCGCCAGGCCCACCCTGGCCCCTGTGCCCTCGCCCCGGCCACGCGCTGCCGCCCCACGCCCTCGCCCCGGGGCCTCTGCGCCTCGCCGCCGCCTCCGCCCTGCCGCCCACCCATGTGTCGCTGCCCGTGCTGTAGCGCAGCCCGTAAAACCCCAGGGCAAAGAGCGTCCCCATGGTCACGAGGACGTGAAGCCCAAAGGACAGCTGCAGCCGGGTGGTCGGAAACATTTCGCTGGAAAGCTCCGCCAGCCGCCGCTCCTCGGCGGTGACGTCAGCGACCATCTCTGCGTACTTCTTCTCATCCAGCCGCGCCTGCAGCGCCTCTAGCCGCTTGGCCAGGGCCTCGGGGCGACGGCGCGGCGCGGGGCCGGGCAGGCGCAGGGCGGCGCCGGGGCCAGCGGCGCTTTCGTGCAGCCAAGCGGCGGGGCGACACGACCCCGCGCGCCTGTTCGTGCGGGGGGGCAGCGCACGCAACAGGTTGCTCACACATCAAGACTTGGCAAATGCCTTGGTGTCTCAAGCAACTGGTGCATGATGCAGGGGGGCCGCCCAGAGGCAGCTGCACCAGGGGGGCCAGACAGCCGAGGGCTGCACCGTGCCCGTGGAGCCCACCTGGAGCGCTCGCACAGCTGCTGCGCAAGGCGCCACGGCACGCCGTCGGCGTCTGCATACTGCTTGCAATGCTGCCTCAGCTCCTGATTAGCCATTTGTTAGGTACACGGTGCGTTGAATGTTTTGGGAGAGGGATGAAGGCATACGCAAGCAGGTGGCGGCCACGCTGGGGCACACACAGTGTCTCAACAAGGTGTCTGGTCAAAGATCTCTGGCCGTGCCACTAGCTGAGCTGCGAAGAGCAGCCACCACCCACCTCGGGCACGCTGTCGTCATTCGCAGCCTCGTGCAGCAGCTGTCTCAAGGCGGATGTGACGCCTAGCTCAAACCTGCCATAGCTGGTGCTGGTGCCGCTGCATGAGCGGTCGCCGCTTGCACTGATCGCCATCGGGCCGATGTCGCGCGCTTTTCCACCCTCTAATTCAGGCTCGTTTGCGTGGCTCGCTGCCATGGATAGCACGGCACACGCGCGTTGACACCAGTCGATGCAGATCACTTCAAACCCGAGTCCCCTGATCACGCGCACTATGTATGCCTGACATACAATTTTACGGAGATAAGAGAGCGCTCGATGTCTAGGAGTAGCCGAATGGGATTCTGCAGATTGTACCGGTACTGCTGACATGCTTGCGCGCGTTTGCAACTAGATATGAAAGCCTCTCTAGAGACTCAAAATTCAGACGCCGTCAGGCGCGATAGGCAGGGCTCGCCGGCGGCACTCGCGCCTATGGCGCAGCCAACCCTCGCCAAGTCGATGAGCACGGTTGCGGCCCTGTGGTGCGCCACTGCACCATCTGCTTCCCTGCTTCTGGACTGCTACTTTGAAACTTTCAGCGTCACAATGCACAATTACACTGCAGGTGGAGCGGCGTGTGCGACGCACTGCAGCTGCAGCGCTGCATCGTATTTTGCGTCCTTGACGGCAGCGGCACCATCTTGGTAGGCGCGGAGCGGCAGCGGCTAGGACCAAGCGCTGAGACCCTATCTGGCACAACTTGTGGCCGCCTTGCTCCACTGGGCATCGTGCGTGCGGACGACCAAGGCGCGGTCAATGGTTCTCACCTGGCTGCCCCACAACGCAACCTGGCTCGCAGTCCAAGATGGGCAAATGCGCCGTGGTGAATGGTGGGGTCTACCTGGCGAGGTGAGAGCCGTTGGGGGCTCGGGAGCCATGACGAGCCTGCACTTGTGCGTGCAGCCACTGGACGCTTCGGGGCAGGTTCCACACTCACTCCCAAACCCCATTCAGCAAGCTTGCCTGCACCCTTGCCAACGCCCCTTCCCGCTACTCATGTATGCTCGGCCCAACCCTAGTATCTTGTGGCACGAGCGGCTTGTGGATCCTGCAGTTAGGTGGCTCCTGGAGTCGTATGCACTCCCTGCCTACGGCCCGCGTGCGGTGGAGGCATGGCGGCGTGTGCTCAACCTTGTGCTGCAGGCCACGTGGCTGCTGCCGCTTTATGTAATATCGCTCATCGTTAGCTGCATCTGGTGGGCGATAGCGCAGCAGGAAGGTCGGGAAAAACTGCGTGTGCAAGTGGGGTGTGGACTGCTTGTGTGCATGTTGGCTGTTGATATGGCTTTGCTGACATCGGCTTGTCTGTAGTTGGGACATCACACCCGCGGCTGTCATTGCAGTACCTTCCTTTTCACCCCCCGCATTATCGTGGCCGTGCAGGTATCAACAAATGGCAGTTGCGGCGTTTGAGGTCAGACGACAGAAGCAGCAGCAGCAGCAGCAGCAGCAGCAGCAGCAGCAGCAGCAGCAGCAGCAGCAGCCAGGCCAGACAACAGCAGCAGCAACCGTGCCGCCGGCTGCCTCGAGCCCTGCAGCGCCGCTGGCGTCGCCCTTTGCGCCAGCGGCCGCTGGGGCCCCACGTGTCTCTGATGCCTCCTCTTCCAGCGGCGCCGGCCCTATTGTGGGCGCCAGTGGGGGGGGCGGCTCTGGCGGCGCGGGGCAAGCGCTGGAGGGTGTGGCGCAGGAGCTGTATCGCGTGCTGTTTTTCATGGTTTACTCACTGGAGGTCACGGCAATCAGCTGGCTGCCCTACCTGGGTGCGCGCGCAGACCGCCTTGCTCATGCTGCTCCCTCGCCCCTGCCGTGTGTTTGGGCCGAGGGCTGGGAATTGCCGGTTGCAGGAGGACGTGTGCGCTGCTGGTGGGGCCTCAAATGGCCCGTGCAGCGCTGTGCCCATGCGCGCTCCGCTCGACTGTCATCCCGCGGCCACCTCGCAGGCCGCCTGGCCAACGTGCTGTTCCTTTCGTGGCTGTACGCCTTCTACTGCTTTGACTACGGCTGGGGCCTCCAAGGCGTCCCGCTGCCGGAGAGGATTAACTTCTTCGAGCGCCGCTGGGCCTTCTTTGCGGGTGTGTCACGGCCTCAGCCATCTGTGGGCACCAGCGATGCCCTCACGTGCACCCCCCCCCCCCACACACACACACGACGTAAATATGACGATGTGCTGCCTTGCAGCGATGCATCGATGATGCCCGCCAACTCCACAATACAGCCAAATCCAAGTTGCTCTCTCCCTGCAGGCTTCGGACTGCCCTGCACGTTACCAACACTGCTGCTACCATTCCACGTGGGCTCGGCGCTCCTCAACCTGCTGTTTCCTGTGTTTGTGCTGGTAGCATGCGATTCTGACCCCAACGCCAAGCATGGTGAGCCATGTGCCGATGTCGTTGGCCGGGATGTTGTGTTACGTCAACTCCGGCGGATCCACACAAAACGCACACAATGGAAGCTTGAACAGCACTTTGACATTCAGCTGATCGCGTCACTACACCATTTACTCCATCCTCCTGCACAACGCTCTCATTTTTACTGCAGCTCGATGCGGCCGCAGTGGCGGTTCCGGGCACATGCCAATATTCGGCATGGCCCTGCGGCCCACTGCCTCTGTGATTGGGGCCGTCATGCGCCGCCTGCTTGGACGTGGCAATCGGTGAGGGAACCTCCGACGTTGGCCCCGTTGCACTTAATTTCTTTTTCAGAGTTTCAGCATAGGAGTGTAAAAGGAAAAAGCAGCGATGTCAAAACGAGGTATGCTATCTGCAGGGTTTGAACCTGCGCCCTCTCTCGAGGACTGCTTCTTGAGAGCAGCGCCTTAGACCTCTCGGCCAAGATAGCCTGTGGTACGATTGCGAAGAAGCGAAAGTGCAAAACTGCCTCAAACATAAACAAATAAATATTGTCGTGGCTTGGGGTTTGTAGAGAAAAGTCGAAG
>NW_014011054.1:0-680 GCF_000611645.1 Monoraphidium neglectum
GGTGGGGAGGGGGGGGGGACCCGCGAGTTTGCAGGCATGCGTGACATTTGAGGCTCAAGGCGTCCAGTTTTGTCCACCCAGCGGCGCATAGGCACTCATTCACCACTGAGGAGCTAACTAGGAGCATGTGGATCCCATGCTTGCTCTCGCCGCTCCTGCCTGCTCTGCTGCTACCTGCCCGCAGGCAAGAGGAGGAGGCTGTCGAGGCGCTCGTGCGCAGGGCCCTCACCAACCGCGCGCTGCTAGTGCGGGCTCTGCAGCGGCCGCTGGCCTTCCCGGAGGCCAGCGGCGCCGGCGACGTCGTCGGCGCGCTCGCCTCTGGCCTGGCCGCCCCCGCGTCGCGGCGCGTGCTTGTGGGCGCCGTGGTGGACGGCCAGGAGGCGCAGCGGCTGGTGGACGTGGGGCCGCCCGCGGACGACGCGGCCGCGGCGGCGCGTTTCCGCGCACTGTGGGGCGATCGGTCTGAGCTGCGGCGCTTCCAGGACGGAAAGATATGCGAGGCCGTGGCCTGGGAGGCCCCGCCAGGCTCGCGCCACACCATCCCTGACGCCGCCGTCTCGCACGTCCTGGGCCGCCACCTGGCGCGCGGCGCTCGCATCGACTGCAGCGCGGGGCGGCTGGATGCGGCGCTCGCACCGCAACCGCCGGCCCTGGGGCGTCCTGGGGCTGTGGCGGCGGGG
>NW_014011054.1:1374-9423 GCF_000611645.1 Monoraphidium neglectum
CCGCCGGCCCTGGGGCGTCCTGGGGCTGTGGCGGCGGGGCGCGCGGCCGAGGCGGCCTTGGACAAGCTGGGCAAGCAGCTGCGCGCCCTGGGTGAGGTGGTGCTCAAGGTGGTGGGGGTGCAGCCGCTGTCGGCCGCCAGCCGCCGCACCGCACCCTTTGTGCCGGAGCCGCACCCGCTGGTGGGCGGCCCGGGCGGGCTGGCGGCTGCGGCGGCGTCCCCCCAGCTGCCGCGGTGCCTGGAGCCCCTGGAGGTGATGGTGCAACTGGAAGGCTCAGGTGGGCGATGCGGTCTCTTTATTGGGGTTTTTGGGGGGGGGCCTCGTGCATCCCAGTACGTGGATATCAGGTGTTTTGGGACCTGATGTGAGGCTTTTGCCAGGTGGTAGTGTGCATGCCACAAGTTCCACCCAAGCTTCAGTCCCTCTCGAAAAGTTTATGCCCCTCAACGCCTCCCCGGCTAACCCCATGTGTGTCCGTTCCTGCCATAAAATATGTCAAGGCCGCTGGCCGGACGACCTGGCGGCCTACGGCAAGATGAAGGCCGCCATTGGCTGCCAGCTGGCGGGGGCGCTCGCGTCGGCCGCCGGCTTCACCGCGTCGCCCTCTGAAGAGGCGGTGGACGTCTTTGTGGACGGCTTCGCCTTCCGCCTGCTCCTCTACACTGACAGGTGACAACAGCCCGCCGCGTTCTGTGGCTTGACATTTGCAGCACCTACAACCAACTGATGTTCGCTGCTCTCTCGCTGCGGCCACATGCGCTGTTGTTTGTCAATGATGGCGGGCTTCGTGACCCCCATGCTGCCAACTGCCTGTCCTTTTCCTCAACACCACAGGGACGTAGCAATGCATGCCAAGGCGGCCGCGGCTGGTCCACATGCCCACCATCACCATGCTGCGGCACACAGCCCCCCGCGCGTGCTGGTGCTAAGCTGGCACCACGGCCTGGTGGCGGCGCTGGAGGGGCAGTACGCAGCCTTTGGCCCCACCTGCCGCTTGGCCAAGCGGTGGCTGGGCACGCAGCTGCTGGGCAGCCAGCTGGGCTGTGAGGCCGTGGAGCTGCTGGTGGGCGCCGCCTTCTGCGGGCCAGCGCTGGCACCACCCCCAGCATCGCGCGTCACGGGTGAGGCGCTCGACCTAAGCCAGGCATGTCCATTTTTTTGGGGGGGGGGCAAGTGGCTGCACGCTGCATGTTCACACATGCTGCAGTGGGCAATGTGCCTGCCTGTTACAACGCACCCCGCCCCCGTGCTCCCTGCCTCATGGGACCTCCACCTGCAGGCCTTCTGCGCTTCCTGCAGCTGCTGGCCAGCCACCCCTGGCTGCGCGCCCCCCTGCTAGTGGACCCGCTGCGCGAGGTGGACGCAGCCCAGCGGCGGGCGCTGCTGCAGCAGTATGAGGCGCGGCGGGCAGCAGGCAGCGCTCCTGCCATGTTCATCTCAACACCGCGCGACATGGCTTACAGCAGATGGTGGGTAAGGCTGCGGGGGCTGTTAGGGGTGGGGCATGAGGCGGGCTCTTGGCTTCCTAGTGGAGCCGACTCGCTCCCCATGCGACACAGAAGCTACGGATGGCGCTCCAACTAGGACTGCCGTGCCCATTCACAGTGGCACGAACTGTTTCCTTGCGGAGCTAGATCACACCCGGCCCCCATCGTACTGCTGCCAGCTCTGCTGTGCTGGGTGCAGTTGGTTAGGCGGCCGACATTCCTGGTAGCGAGGCATATGTTCCACACACCTGACACATGCGTACGCAGAACTATGGCAGGCACCTCTTACAGTGTCCACCCTCCGTGCTACGCCTGTTCTCCACTGACCCCACGCTACCGCATGCAAACCGTGTCGCACCAGGACCGTGGACCGCCCCAGCGCCGGTGTGCTGCAGCACCTGGTGGGCGCAGCAGCGGCGGCGGCCGAGCAGCTGTCGGCGCTGCAGGAGCGCCTGGAGGGAGCTGGGGACGCGTGGGGCGCCCTCTTCGCAGCGCCCCTGGAGGACTTTGATGCCTGGGTGCTGCTGAGGAGGGACGCGCTGCCGCACGCTGACCGCGTCATCCCCGGGGAGTCGGCACGGCTGTCCAAGCACCTAGAGCGCCATGCAGCGGGACACGGCAAGCGCAACCGCGGCGCCAGTGCAGATGCAGGCGTGCCCGCAGCCAAGTCGGCGAACGCTGTGCTGCGGGCTTTCCCCCAGCGCGTCCTGGCGAGCCAGCCTACAGACGCGCTGCTGCCGGAGCTGCTGGTGGGCTTTGACCCTGTGGGGCGCTACCTGGCGCTGCTGGAGGAGAGGTTTGGACACCTGGCCGTGTTCTGCGCAGACACGGCAGGCGGCTTCCCTGCAGTGGGCGTGAAGTGGCAGCCGGCCGCCTTTGTCCCGTCACCCCTGCGGCCTGCGCTGGCGCACTGCGTGGTCGAGGTGGCCCCAGGCCTGGGTGTGCCCAACCTGGCCCAGGTGCTGCACGAGATGCACCTGCTGGGGGAGGGCCTGGTGCAGGAGGTGGTGGCGCTGTAAGGCCGCCGCCGCTGCGGCCCTGCTTAGGATGCTGTTGTTGTAGCACGGCCATGTTACTCAGTCGTGAACACAGTGCCCTGGCAGGGTCGACACACCATTGCCTGTAATAACGAACAACAGCTTGGGCTGCGCTGTCACAATGCTGCGGTGATGACGCAGGGCGTGCATGGTAGGAGCAGAGTTCAATTGCACCGGTGTCTAAAGCCAGCCGCGCGCCCAGTAGTAACCGAGGGCAAGGCATTCACGCCAAAAGTCCCACTGATCTGCCAGGCCGTCGAGCACGGGGCCGTAGCCACGGTGCCCTGCGAATGGCGCCGCCGCCACGTACAGCTTGTAGGGTGCCCCCGGGACGTCCACTGCCATCCCCAGGTCACGCATGGCGCGCCTGAACACCAGATAGGACCGGAGCTGGTGGAAGGGATTAGTGACCAAAACCACGCGGTGCCAGTGGACGGCACCGCGAATTGGTGCAGTGCTGGTTAGCTGCTGCTGCTGCTGCTGCTGCTGCTGCTGCTGCTGTTCAGACTGCTCCTTCTCCTTCTCCTTCTCCTGCTGTTGCTCCTGCTGCTGTTGCCGCTGCTGCTGGTGCTGCTGCACCATGGCAAGACTGAAGAGAGCGTTGGTGCGGGTCGACGTGGACCTGTCCTCAAGCAACCACCTGATTGTTTTGTGGGATTGATGAGTGGGGAAAACGCCTTCTGCTTAGTCGAGTCTGACACAAGGTAAGGCTGCACGCCTTGCTCAGAACAATCACCCACCAGCGCTCATCGTGGCTCAGGAATGCACGCGCCACCACCCCTTCCTGACACACACCCACACATAAAAACACACACACACACACACACACACACGCACGCACGCACGCACGCACGCACGCACGCACGCACGCACGCACGCACGCACGCACGCACGCACGCACGCACGCACGCACGCACGCACGCACACACACACACACACACACACACACACCTGCCAGGCACCGGCTGCCCGCCAGCAATGTGCAGTGCATAGTCCTCCATAGCGTTGGCTTCGCTGACGTTACGCAGGCCACCACCAGGGTGGGCGCCGCTGAAGATCAGGTGCTGCACGCTGCCCTGGGGAAGGGGGTGGCATGATAGGGAAGTTACGAGGTTGAGATGCAGCACCCAGCACCAGTGTGGTTGAGAACTTGTATGACGCACCAAGCGAAAAAGTTTGAGCTACAACCCTGTGTGGCAGCGGGCGGTGAACCGCACGCCGCACCTGCTTGAACAGGGCAACTGCGACCTCCACCCTGCTTTGCAGCGGCCGTGTGCAGCTGCCGTTCCTGCATTCCAATGAACCAATGTAAAGTCAAGCTCTGCAGGCCAGGACTGCGGTCCTAGAACACATGAATGTATGACAGGCGGTGTGGTCACAGTCCCACCTCGCACGGTCGTGACTGCTGCTGCAAAATACAACACTTGGACCTGCAGCTGCTTCTGGCCTGCACCCCCCGCCCCACCTGTGAAGCGCGTAGCCCAACACAACCCCCACGTCACTCGCTGAACCGCCTGGAACTGGATGTCTATTGCTGCACGAGAGCAGTCCCTGCATCCAGGCTGTGATGCCACGTTGCGCGGCGGTGTGAACGCCCAACGCCAGGAGCGCTGCCGCCGCAGCCGCTATACAGGCGCCCGACCTTTTCAACAACAGCGGCTTGCCTGCCCCTGCGGCTACGACCATTTGGTGATAGTTATTGGTCTGTTCTTGGACTTCTGGACATCCGCTGGTGCTGTGTGCTGCTTCGGATTGCTCGCTGCTGCACGCTGCGGCGGCGACGGTGTCGGGGCCTGCAGCTACTGTACGTATGCAACAGGTCAATCTGGTGTCAGATGTGAGCAAGGTAAAACAGCCAAGTCCAACCTACACAACGCTATCATACAGTCGTTTCGGACGTTGCTTTCTTCAAGAAACGTATGACACGATGGTGGTGCCTGGTGACACTGTGACCCCTAGTGGGATCGAAGAGCAAACCTGTTCGACCGAGCAGGGCGGGTGTTCGTCAGTGCCGTAATTTGCCACGCGCGAAGGAGGTCGTGCTGTGGTCCGCAGATCTCTCTGGCAGCCTGCACTGTCGTGCGCGGAGTGACCTCTGCCATGAGGGCGTCCCAACTCGCGCGCGGATGCGAGCGTGGCGCGATGATGTCCAACAGCATTAGGTGTCGTGTCTCGGCGCAGGCCTACGGTTCACGGGCGGCGGCGGCGGCGGCGGTGCTTGCCTCTGGCCGCCACGCTGGCAGCGGCCGGGCTGCAGTCCTGCGTGCCCGTGCGGCTGAGACCGCCGAAGTCAAGGTGGGTGCAAAGCACACCGCAGCGACAGCGGTGGTCGGCCTGATCGGGCCCCGCCTCGAACGCCGGCCCACCACATCATGCCCCCCAAAGGGGCTTGGGCGCGAGCTCCCCCTGGCATTGCCTGGGCCTGTGCATCACCAGAGGTGCAGGGTGTGCTACGAGTGCATACGTCAGCAACGACTGGGCCATAGTTATCATCTAACCCTTGAAGCAAGCCCCCCCATGCTGGCTGCTCGCCTAGGTTGCCAACATTGAGGCTCCACCTCGGGTGGAGGGCATCGCGGGGGTCGTGACCGACCTGGTCGGAAACACCCCCATGGTCTTCCTCAACAGGGTGGTGCCCCAGAACGGCGCTCAAGTGGCAGGTGGGCCAGCACCGGTGGGCTGCCATTCTTGTGGTGTCAGCCTTGGGAACAACGCTGATGTGGCCGCTCGTGCCTTGATGCTGCCTGTCGCAGCATGCCAATGATCTGGGATGCAAGGGTGGTCTCGCACCTGCAACATGACCGGCCTCACCCCCAAACCACTGGTGCCTGCTTCTGCGCACTCAGCCAAGCTGGAGCTTATGCAGCCATGCTGCAGCGTGAAAGACCGCATCGGCAAAAACATGATCGAGGACGCTGAGGCACGGGGCCTCATCACACCCGGCAAGACAACGCTGGTGGGCGGCCAGGGGGGGCGTTAGGGGAGGCAGGGCTGGGCCAGGACGCACAACCTTTGCCGCAACGCGAGTGGGCGCGACCTGCACCGTGCAATGTGCCCTGGCCTACCATCACTTCTCAGCATCCATGCCACTGCATGCCTCCCCCCTCAACACGCACGCAGGTGGAGCCCACCAGTGGCAACACGGGCATTGGTCTGGCCTTTGTGGCCGCAGCCAAGGGCTACAAGCTGGTGCGCAGCCATTCGTGAGAGGCACGGACAAGAGGAATCACAGCATCGTGGTGGCGGCAGCTGTTCCTGCTGGCCTTCACAAAAGGGGGGTTTTCCGCTCCCCTTGATCTGCCCTGCCCTCCCCCACGCCCCACCTCCTCGCTCCTCCCACAGATTCTGACTATGCCTGCGTCTATGTCATTGGAGCGCCGCGTGCTGCTCAAGGCCTTTGGCGCGCAGCTGGTGCTGACGGGTGAGGGGCCATGGGGGGGGGACGTGCTGACCAGCACCCCCTGGAGGCGCATGCTGCAATCCTAAAGCTAACACATGCAGCAAAGCCCCTGCTTGCTCACAGGGCATCGCACTGATGCCGTGGCAGAACATCAATGCGTCGTCCCTCCCGTTTGCCAACCCTACTCAGACCCAGCCAAGGGCATGAGGGGCGCTGTGGACAAAGCCACAGAGCTGGCGGCCACCATCCAGGACTCCTACGTGCTGCAGCAGTTTGAGAACCCAGCCAACCCGGACGTGCATCGCCGCACCACTGGCCCTGAGATCTGGCGCGACACCGCCGGCCAGGTGCGGATGAGTTGGCTGGGCCTGCGCGAGTCCCTTCCCGCTTCACAGCTGGATCTTCTCCCATGCGAAGACGACGGATGCGTTGTTTCACAGGGTGTCCCTTTGACAGCCTTCACAGCTGTCATGAGAGGCGTGGCTGCTTTCCACAGACGCAAATTTTACACACTTCTGCCTGCACTGCTGTGCCCCTCACCTCTCACAAGGTTGACATCGTTGTGGCAGGCGTGGGCACCGGCGGCACCATCACAGGTGTGGGGGAGTACCTCAAGGCCAAGAAGCCGTCGGTCAAGGTGCGGGCGTGTGCTTTCCACTTGTGATTTCGATAGGTCAGATGCTCAAGCATGTTCTGTAAGCACATACGTTGATGTTCTCAGCTGGGGGCGATGGCAGCTGTGGTGGTTGTGGTGGTGGTGGTGGTGGTGGTGGTGGTGGTGGTTTATTCATGCTTCGTGCATCATTCCTGCGCTTTCCATCAACACTTGTTCCGTATTATTCATGCTCAGGTAATTGCGGTGGAGCCGGCAGAGTCGCCCGTGCTGAGCGGCGGCAAGCCGGGTGGCCACAAGATCCAGGGCATCGGCGCTGGGTTTGTCCCGGGCGTGCTCAACACAGGCGTCTACGACGAGGTGCTGCAGGCGAGATGCGGGGACTTTGGTTGCTTCCCTAAGCGGCATGGGACCGTGCATGGACCAAGAAGCGTATTCAAGTTGCAGGCCGCATGCGGGTACCTTGATATCATGCATTTTGTGTGCAAACATTCACGGTGTATGCCCATCATTTCTGTCGCTGTGGCTTCGATGATCACTCCTTCCCATGTTTCATTTAGGTGTCGTCTGATGATGCAATCACCATGGCGCGGCGGCTGGCGGTGGAGGAGGGTTTGTTCTGCGGCATCAGCAGCGGTGCAGCAGTTGCAGCTGCTGCCCAGGTGATCAGGCGTCTGTTTTCTGTTGTTGTGCTGCGGGCCCGCGCCACCTTGTCGTTTTTGCAACCATGCACCACCCTTGATTATCAAACCCTACAGCTGACTGAATATCAATCCATTTTGCAATCCATTTTGCAGGTCGCTGCCCGCCCTGAAAACAAGGGCAAACTGATCGCGGTTGTCATCCCCTCCTTTGGCGAGCGGTACCTGAGCAGCGCACTCTTCGAGGTGAGATGCATGAAAGCCTGCATGCCGTTCGGCGCTGAAAGGGTCACCCAATGCGGGGAGGGGGGGGTAGGAACTTCGCAAATCAGTCACATTTTCTAGTCCGTGCCATCTGCAGCGCCTTCTGTCCGAATTGATGCGTCAGCTCACAGTGCACTCATCACCATCCCACCATCAGGCCCTGAGGCAGGAGGCAACCAAGATGCAGGCTGACGGTCGCATAAAGCTGAGGGATGTGGCTGGAAGGGAGTTTTACGTCCCTCCGCTCTGAGGCTGACCCCAACGAGGCTTGCATTCACAAGTTGGGCACTAAGTTTTTGGCCAGCAACTGACAAACATTGTGCGGCTGTGATGCCATAATTGAACCCCACACGCCTGAAATGTTTGAATCCCAAGGCATTGACGGCCACAGCTATGGATTAGTCTATGAGCACTTGTAAACAAGCGGTCTGGAGGAGTATGGCCTTTGATTTTTGCGCATGCTGGTGAGTCTCTCACAAGTGCAACAGGCCAAGCAGCTCACTTGCAGCGCAAGAGCCAGTGCAGCTAGCACTGCAACGCCAATGCCTTGAACCCTGCAACAGAAGAAAGGAGGAGGGAGAAAATGGCAGAGGGAGGGAGCTAGGAG